>NC_086175.1:70929739-71229739 GCF_023053635.1 Elgaria multicarinata webbii
CCAAATTTTCCCTTTCCCTCCTTCAAGCTTTAATAACTTAATCCATGATAACACTTACTATTGCACAGCTGAAAATCCTTCAGGGAAAATCAGAAGTCAGGATGTTCACATTAAGGCCGGTGAGTTCAGTCAAATATCGCTCTTGTTCATATTAGTTTAATATTAACAATTAGTTTAGTAGTAAAAATAGTAATTCCACCCTACATCTCACCTCAAAAGTGGCATCACTGCTGCTACCGGAACTGTTCTTTGTAATTGTTCTGGAATCCTAGAGTACAAGTACAGGTTAATTATATTGCCAACAGGCTTAGGGAATACATTGTTTTCTTCAGGAAACCATCAAACCAGCTACCCATCCTACCGAAGAGAAGGACAGACACCTTAGCTAAGTAGTGAGGGAGTGTCTCTTGAGTTCACAGGTGCAATACACAGCCATTTTGTCTCTTTACACTGGAAGGGAAGAAGGAAAGGAACCTCTCGTGCAAGCACTTGAGTCATTACTGACTCCTAGAGGGACGCCTGCTTTCACTGACGTTTTCTTGGCAGACTTTGTAGCGGGGTGGTTTGCCATTGCCTTCCCCAATCGTGGCTAACTTTCCCCCAGCTAGCTGGCTACTCATTTTACCAACCTCGGAAAGATGGAAGGCTGAGTCGACCTGAGCTGGCTGCCTGAGAACCAGCTTCTGCTGGGATCAAACTCAGGCCATGGTGAGAGTTTCGGCTGCAGTAACTGCCACTTACCACTCTGCACCATACGAGGCTTTATACTGGAAGGCTTTTAAAAAACACAGTATCCAGTTGCACACTGGGAAGGTTATTGTAAACATAGTGTTGTCTGAAACATTCCATTCTCTAAATTATTTTAGATGGAATGAGGAATTGAGAGAGAGCAGTGACTTAAAAGTCCATATGGCAGGGGAGACATCAGCAATGAGAAGTTTACAGAGATAAAATATCAGAGCTGACCTTCAAAAGTATAAGATGTTGCAACTCTCCAGCTACTACTGTACTCCTTCAGAATACAAAATTATTGAATGCTGCCCTAATCGAACTATGCATTCCACCACTAATAGGTCAAGAGAGACTCTGACATGATAGTTTTTTAGCAATCAAATTTTCCTCTTGTGTTGCAAAGTGGTATAGTCCCAGCAGGGTTGTACCACATAGTTCTTTCTTCTGAACACAGAGAGTGGAATGTTAAAGTCATTTTTTATTTTACCTTCAGATCTTGCTTTCTCCATGAAAGCAAGTACTGTACAATCAAATCCACTTGCTGCTAAATTGTTATTACAGAACAGAATATTATTATTTAACATAAATATGAAATTAAAAAAGTAAGTTGGCTTTATGTGTGTTGAAAGAATTCGCATAGTCCCACTATGCCAGTAATATGCTTATGTTAGGGCCTGCGGATGATTTTCTCCAATAATAATAATCATATCTTTATCTTCATTAACAATTTCCTCTTTTGCTTCATCTGTTTCCACTTACTCAAACAAACCTTCAGGGACATCCATGTTTCAAACTCATATGCATTTAACTACCATAGCTTTCTTTAATAAACTCTGGGTGGGGAATGTCTTTTTCTGTCTTCTTCTGTTTATCCTTACTGCTGTGCAAGGTTGGGGACTTTGCATCAGGATCTTATGGCATGGGCCTAATTTATTGGGCTGGTTTGGATGTCACATCATTATTATTATTATTATTATTATTATTATTATTATTATTATTTACATTTATATACTGCTCCATAGCCAAAGCTCTCGGGGCAGTTTACAAAGATTGAAACACTGAACATTAAAAACCGATATACAAAATTTAAAACCATCAAAGGAATAAAAACAGATTAGATACAATATCCATTTAAACAACTATTCTGGGTCAGTTAAAAACAACATATGCTGTTCAATGCCTGGGAGAAGAGAAAAGTCTTGACCTGGTGCTGAAAAGATAACAATTTTGGTGCCAGGCAAGTCTCGTCAGGGAGATCATTCCACCACTGAAAAGACCCTCTCCCTTGTTGCCATCCTCCGAGCTTCCCTTAGAGTAGGCACCCGGAGGAGGACCTTATGTTGAGCATAGTGTATGGGTAGGTTCGTGTTGGGAGAGGCCTTCTGTCCTGAGCTTTGGTATTGTGGACCCAAGCCGTGTAAGGCTTTATTGGTAAAAACCAGCACCTTGAATTGGGCTCTGAAACATACAGGCAGCCAATGCAGGCCAGAGTTGGTCTTAAATGTTCAAACCTTCTGATTCCTGTTATCATTCTGGCTGCTGCATTTTGCACAAGCTGCAGCTTCTGAATCGTGAGCCTCTGCCAAGTGCTTGGGAGGCTTGTGAGCCACTTTGAGCCCTTGCCAGCCAACCACCCTTTTATACCTCCATGTTAATGGCGTCAACCGCCCACCATTAGCATGGAGGAGAAGAAATGTGTAATTTCCGGACTCTCTGGGTCTCATGCGTTTCCCTTCCTCCTGTCCAATGGGGGCCTTAAAGGCTCAGGGGAAAGTGTGCCCCAGAAAGTGTGCATATTCCCCGGCCATGCTACAGGCAGCTGCTTCCTCCTCACTGCTCCAATCAGGGCCTTCAAGGCCCTCTTAGTGCAAGGCTATCTTGCATTAAGAGGGTCTTTTAGGCCCCTATTGGAGCAGAGCAGGGGAAAGTGTACTTTCTGGACCCTCTTGAAAGTGTGTAATTCTCCTGGACACACTAATGGCCTTGTGTTAAGAGGGCCTTTAAGGCCCTGGTTGGGGCAGTGAGGGGCGGGAAAGCACTGCTGTAGGTCATCTACTGAGGCAACCAAGGCTGTTTCGCTCCCAAAACCGGACCTGAACCCAGACTAGAAAGGATCCAAATAATCAGCTTCATCCAAGATAGACTGGAGTTGAGTTGCCACCACCTGCTCTAGGAACTTATTAAGAAAAGAAAAGAAAAGAAAATAGAAGAAAAGAAAAAGACTGGATTAGCTAGAATAGTAGAATTCAGTGATGGTTTGAAATTCAGCAATGGCCTTACTATTGTTTCTTGAAAGACGTAGGAACACAGCCTTCTTTCAGATAAGCATTTATAATCTCCACCACATAAGTGGACACATCTCTTCTGGCAGTTTTTGCTAGCCAGGATGGATAGACTTTTAACAAGCAAGTGGTTGGTCTCTCCCCACCCTCAAGCTGAACAAGATGAAACTTATCCATCAAAATTGGACAAGCAGATGCCTTGGTCACCACCACATAGCCTGCTTTTAATGAGGAGTCCAGATTATCAAAACTGTGATCCACAACTTTCTATATGCTGTAATAAGTACCTGATGTATTAATATACAATGCTAAAATATTAGTAGGAAGAACTAATGTTATCAAGTGATTGGTGGGGTCCAGAACCCCTCAAAGTTCTTGGCAGGTCTGTCAGTTGGTAAGACTCCCCCCCCCCTCAGCACTTTTCACTCTGCTTCTTCTAGAATGTATTTTAACTCATCTGTCAAATTGTCTTCATCTTGAGGGGTTTCAGTTTTGCAAGGTCTGTTTCAAGATTACTGTAGCAGAGTTTGATTCTATTGTGGGTTAAGGCTTGAACAAATTTGATTGGAGGGCTCCTGAAAACTAAAAGATTGGTAGACCTATCTTTGTTTTTGTTTCTATTCTCATCTCTTCATGGGCAGAATGAATGTTTTGTTTGCGTTTCCATAGGATGATGTATTTTCTACATTCTTTCAGTGTTTTAGCATTTTGTGTGTGTGTGTGTGACTCTCCATATTTTTCTGTGCTTTTAGTTTTACGGGAACCATATACAGTCCGTGTGGAGGACCAGAAAGCCATGAGAGGCAATGTAGCGGTCTTCAAGTGCATTATCCCCTCCTCTGTGGAGGCATACATCACTGTTGTCTCATGGGAGAAAGACACAGTCTCACTCGTCTCAGGTAGGCCTGACTCTGTCTCTAGTCAGACATTTTACTCTGTATATAATGTTTCCTTTGAGTTGAACACAGATCAATATTGTTCTGTCTTTTACATTAGAATTAATATATTTAATTGATGCATCTGTATGATCAGGTGTGATACAAAGTGTTCAGAGAGGCTTGGTGGATTTTGCATATTTGAATTTGTTTTGTTGTTTAACTTATGCTTTGTTGTATGCTTGTAGGGCAACACTGCTTTCTACCAGATATTACATGCAATATCTTTTGTCATATGTTGATTTTTGTAAGAAAATGTTGAGCATAATGCACTTAAAACCATTTCTCCATTTTACCTCAGTTATGTTAATGGTTCCCTCACCACCTGTGGGATCAGTGCATGGAGCATTGCACTTAAGATTATAGAACCATAGAGTTGGAAGGAGCCATTTAGTCCAACCCCCTGCACATCAATCCATGTTTAAAGCATTCCTGACAAATGACTCTCCAATCTCTGCTTGAATACCTCCAGCGACAGAGAGCCCACCATCTCTTTAGGCAGTTGGTTCCACTGCTCTGACATTACGAAGTTTTTCCTGATGTTCAATCAAAATTATTATTATTTATTATTATTTATTATTTATTATTATAATTATTATTATTATCTGCCTTCCTATAACTTAAGTGAATTATTTCATGTCCTACAGTCTTGGATGACAGATTGGGGCCCTCTTCTGTGTGACAATTCTTTAGGTACTTGAAAAGTGCTATCATATCCCGCCTCAGTCTTCTCAATGCTAAACACACCTAGCTCCTTCAGTCCTTCCTCATAGGACTTTAGTTTCTAGTCCCCTGATCATATTTGTTGCCCTTCTCTGAACTCTTTCCTGTTTACCTGAATCCTTCCAAAAGTGTGCTATCTGGAACTAGACACAATATTTGAGGTGAGGTATGGCCACTGCAAATGAATACAAACAGAACACAATTAGGGTGCTTAGCACTCAACCACAGAAATTCACATTTAAAGTGGAAAATAAATGAGCATTTTTATATATTTCTACTGTGGGTGAATCATATTTACATCAACCCTACATATGCTGTCTGAGGATATTATTATATAATGGTCATAATCAAGCATACAAAAAGATATGCTCCTCTTGTTGATACACAACCTTTAACATATAGAAATAAAGCTGCTGAATCATTGCTTTAACACAGTGAAACATAGCCTCCAACAAGGCGGAAGCCTTCAATGCATAGGTAAATCAAAAATAGTTCATTTAATAGTTCAAACAGTCATTTACTAAGTGGCAATTTATTACAATGTACATATAACCATTGGGTAAGCTGGTTGCTTGACCCCCACGATACATGCACCCCCATGATACATGCACCCCCACCATTGACAAATGTGTGAATGGTCCTGTCTGCATGATTGGAATAATGTTGCAGGTCGTCATCCCCCCCCCCAACTCAGTTGGCACCCTCCCTCCCAACACGGGGGCACATTGGCTAGGAAAGATCCATGTGGTAAGCTGTATCCATGTGACTGAAATATTCATACAAACACAAACTTTCCAGTGCTGTGAGATCAAACCATAGCAAAGTGGTCCTCTAGTGTCTGTGTGAAGGGGAACTGTGCATCATTTTGCCAAGTGGAAAGGATAAATTTAACAACCTGGAGTTAACATATCACATGGAGTTGCATGGTAGAAGTTGTGATGAAATGGTTTTCTGTGTATGTCATTGGGTTAATTTTTAGTAGCTTTGAGATGTCAGTAATCATAATATTCTTTATTGGGTTGTGATTATTGCTTCATGTTGAAAGGTTTTTAAAAAGAAATCAAGACATTTTGAAAAAAATCAGTTACTTATAATTTGTTTGGTGTAAATAAATCCTATAACTAGCTTCTAGATTTCAGTACCTTATGTTGGCTTTATTGACAATATTTAGAATTCTGCACATGCATGCTATTCAGAGCCACTTTAATAAAATACAATTTCTGCTGTGTAAGATAAATGTATTTATTCATGTTACTGTCATATTATAAAAGGAGTTACATTGCTTTGTCAACTGAAAAATGTAAATTGATAGTTGAAAACTGCCATATTCATGGCAAATCTTGCATTTCATAATGTTTTAAAACAATCTACAGTGTGTAAAATAGAGTCTTTTAAGAAAAAGTCTACATTAAGAACTTACAGTTTCTTATAAATGGTAAAAATCTGTGGTTTTGTGCTAATGGAATACTTTGTGAAAGGCAAAATATGTATGCTATTTACAGTGCATTTTATAGATAGAAAGAGGTATATCTGCTACTTGAATGTGGACAGACAGATGTTGAATATTGATTGCAGAATAAACCCAGGAACAAAACCACAATGTTGGATGCACATTCCCTCCCATGCATGGCTTTGTCTGCTTTGGGCTGTGGAATGCTGGTTTCTAAGATAAGATAAACTCCTTGCCCTATCTTTTGATTATTAGGTGCAAAAATGTTTAATTTTCAGGCTTTTCTAGTTGTCAGTGCATCTTGGAATAGGCATATGCCAAAGCTCCACTTTTTTGGATAACCATTTTTGGAGAAAAAAGTACAAATGCCATGTTTCCAGATTTTTCTAGTAATTGGGGTATCTTGGACTCTGTGGATATCAAATTTCAGGGCTCAGTGGGAAATACCGTAACAATTTCAATACCCCAGTCAGTCAATGAGGCCTGAGCATGTTGTGTTTTTATTATATTATCACATTAGAATCAAGACTATGGTAATGTGGGATGGATTAATTTACGCTGAGTATGTTACACAGTAGTCCCCAATTTGGGCAAAAGAGTAAGTATGACAGTTGGCGGTCATGATACTTCATCTGACAGGGGCTTTATATCACAAACGCAATGCAGTGCAGCCATGCAGCAACTGAAATAGGAACACTGGATTGGATTCAGACTTAGTCATGATTAGAGTAGACCCACTGAAATCAATGGGGCTTATGTTAGTCATGATGACTAATGTCCTATTGATTTCAGTTACCTGTGAGATAATTGCCTTGAGTTCAAACCATAATCGATTTGATAATATGACCATTTACCTGGAACTGTAGATATTAAATGACCTTGACATCACATATTCCTGTTGCCAATTAATCACATTTCTCACTAGTTGCCAAGAACGTAAGATGGCAATTTTGGATATATATTTCCACCCAGAAAGAGTCTAGAGCACTGTTATAAAACATATGGTAGGGGACAATTAAGAAACAAATTGTCTGACTGTGATGAGTACAAATTGCAAATATTTTAGATGATGCTATTTGGATTATGTTAAGGCGGCCTTCCCAGATGTGTTACAGTTCAATACATCTGGAGGGCCCCAGGTTGGGGAGGGCTCTATTAAGAAGAATTGGATTTGAAACAACGGTGTGACGTATTCTGCATTGAAAAGGGGAATGTTGGCAAGTTGAACTGACAGCATGCTTAGGCCAGTCCAATATCCCCCTTGGTTCCTCACAGTGATCCAGGTATCCAGCACGTCCTACGTAAAAAGGTTTTTAAAAATGAAATGTGTGCATAATGCATTGGGATCATTCCCAATTGCGCCGAGGCCAGTTAAGATTGGAGCTTGTTAACCCAAAGTGCTACAAGACATTTGTATGATGTTCTCTTTAGCTCTTCACAACACCAGCCTACTTTTTCAAGTCAGAGAATTATCCTGATTAACCCATACATTTTGGTTGAGCTGTAAAACACATGCAGTGGAATCAGTTCAAAATTGTTCGATTGCAAAAGAAGCTGGAGATAAACAACACGTGGCAGAAAGGCCAACCAGCTGATTGCTTCATATGCATTCAACACGGCAGTCAGTCATAGCTCTCTGAGTATAAGTGCATGATAGACATTTGCAAATCCATTTGTAGCATTTACACTTTATATTTTTAGATGTATACCTAAAAGTGTAGCATGCGAATTGGTCCTAAGACTGCCCAGTAGGGAAAGCAGTGAACCAAATCAAATTATGGGACGCAGAAGTAGAATTCTTCACAGTAGCTGTCAGGGGATAGAAAGAGATAACTGAAAAGAAGGAACGATGTAAATGGGTTGCATGGGACTCTGGCATACTCAGTTACTTTGTGGGAAGTAAGAGTATATAACTTTTCTTGGCAGATGTCTGAAGTTTGTATGTGTGACTGCAAGCTAATGTAAACTTTCTCTTGCTACTGTTCCCCAGTGACTGGAAGCATCATCAGATGAGCATTTTATCTCACACGTGCTACTGGCCACTCATGTCTTTTTCACAGGACAACAACAACAATAACAATAACAATAATAATAATAATAATTTCTTACCTGCCTCTCCATTCTGACAGATGCCGTCCGCATTCTATTTCACCTTCTGCTCATTTTCCCGTTGCAAAAACAGACCCGGAAAAATGACTTTTCTGGCAGTAGTGAAACATGCTGCCGTTTCCTGCTGTGTGCAGGAGAAGCAGCAGGATAAAAATGCTCACTGAATGGGCCACGTGGTCATTGTTTACTTCCTCTTTCTTACCCGTGTAAAGAAAGAGGAAGTATTGTGGGACAGAAGTGGGGGGGAGCGATGGTGGGGAAATGCAATCCCCCCTCCCTGTCTGATGATGCTCTGGTATTCAAAGGCATGTTGTCACAGCGACAGAACCTGTGGCCAAGGTCTAGCTTGCAGAAATCTGAAGTCAAGTGCAGCTCATTAAAAACTGTTCCTGGAGGGGCAATATTAAATTAATCATTCTCAGCCTAGGAGCAGCCTTCTCAGTGGTTGCTCCCAGGCTGTGGAGCTCCCTCCTGTGGGAGGCTAGGTTTGCTCCATCTCTGCTGTCCTTCCACCAGCAGGCAAAGACATCTTTATTCAAGCAGGCTTTTGCCATATCAGTGGGTAAGTTGGGCTGTTTTTATTCTGTTATTGCTGTGTTTATATTGTGCTTTAATGCATTGTTTTATTACTGTTTTTCTCAAGTTTTATTTATGATCATAAGTGACCTTGAATGCCATTTTTCTTGGCTGAAAGGCAGGATACAAATCAAATAAATTAATCAAATACATAAATTTAGAAAGACAAGGCCTCTTCTTGTCTGGGAGCAGAGATATATTTTGGTTTCTTTCATCCTTTTCTGCTGTGCGATTCAGCACAAATTAAAATTTAGCAATAAAGTTTGGTACGCAAATTATGACACACCTCTGGATTTCACATTGTTATCTTAGCCCTGGAGTGCACCACCTTTTTGGCCCTAAGATTCACACAGGATGTTGACTTGGGGGTTGCGGGCTGCACACATGCATACACCCAAAAGAATGCACATATATGCACATATATGCACATGCATGCACAGACATTTGAATGTGTGCATGTACACATCCCACAGATTCTGATTCAGATCACTCTTTCCTTACTGCTGGCAGCGACAGGAAAGATTGATCTGTATGAGGATTTTGGGGGGAGGAAATGGAAGGCCGTCCCTCCTCCAGCAGTGATGGGGTCCCAGTTAAGGCTTTGGAGGTTGCATGTAGCATGCACACCATTGGCTTTGTACCCTAGCCCAAACTACTTGATTGGTTTTCAGTGGCACCGGAAAGACCTAAAACACATTTCCCCCCAACAATTATTTCAGACAGATGGTGAAAATTAAAATACGTGGGTGTATGTGAAGATTTACCCATGTTATTCTGAAGGGAAAGCTCTTAAACAATGTGATTTACTAGTTTAGGAAGCAATTATGGTACGTATTAGTTACATTTGCCAACTAAGGTGGCTTGATGACTTAGCGTTCCGTGCTAGTATTTCTCTTCTGCCCTCAGCCACTAATCACTGATACTTCGTTTTGTATTTCATTCTTTTTTGTACTAGCAAGACTGCTTGTAAAACACAGATAGGGGTCAAGAAAAATAAGAGAGAGGGGAAAAATGTTCATTGATTCTTGCCTCATTATGGAATGAATAATTAACAAACAACTCATGCTCTGTTAAGTGGTGATCACTCCCTAGGGTGAATTGGGGAGTGTGGCAGCAGGGACTACTAAGGATGAATGGGGGAAATGAGGGGGAGAGAACGGTGAATGTATGGAAAGGGACAGAGAAAATGCTGAATGAGTCAAGTTAGGAAAAGAATTAGAGGGGGGCAAAGAAAAAACTTTGTTGCATATTTCAGTCCAGTCCAGCACTTCAGATTTTTTCCAAATGGCACCACTGCTAGATTTGTTGAAGAAGCTCCAGAAGTGGTATTTATTATCTATCTATCTATCTATCTATCTATCTATCTCCTAAAAATAGTGGTCAAGACAGCTAACATTAATGAAATATAATTAAAATATTACCTAATCAAAACATAACCACATTCAATTACACACACATTAAAAACATCTCTGTTAAAAGACATAAGAAATGAACAGAACAGCACCCACCTTTTAGAAATCTACCTCAGCAAGCAAGACAGGTTAGCAACCAAAAGCACACTTGGATAAAAATGTCTTTGCCTGCTGGAGGATGGGCAATAAAGACAGAGCTAGCCTGGTCTCCCTTGGCAGGGAGCTCCAGAGCCTAGGAGCAGACACAGAGATGGCCCTCTCTCACATTACCTTCCACTGTGCCTCCAGTGGTGGTGGAACAGCAAGAAAGGCCTCTCCCAACATATTTCAGGCTTTGGGGCAGCTGTGGAGAGTTCCAGAGTGTCAACACCCTCCACGGTCATATAATACCTTGGGCAGAACTTAAGAGGTGGGTGGAGATATCCAGATCCTCTCCTACACCTGATATACTTTATAGGAAGTTCAGCAGGACCCTAGCTTGGAATGGCTCTGAGCTTAAATGGGTTAATTTGAGCCTAATCTGAACTAAGCATCAAGTTCCCCCCCCCCACCACTGGAATGCAGTCCCTAGGATCAAACAAGCCACTTTGAAAACCCTTCATTTTTTGTTGGGTTGTTCAGAGTGGTAAACAAGCCACCCCATGGAAAAAGTCCTAGGTTCAGACAATACACTAACCCATGGTTCAACAAACAAACCCACAGTTCAATGAACCATCCACACTCAACCACTGAGTGCAGGTGAGTGTGTTGTGTGAACAGTCCCTGTGTATGTGAGTTCAGAGTTATGGGTGAAGTAGAGCAGGTCTAGTGAACCTCAGATCCATCAGCCAAATCCTGCCCGTGTCGGGTTCTAATCTGGCCTTCTAGGGTTCCCAGACGGTCATGCCCATTTCCCCAGCCACCAATCATTTGGTTGTTTCCTGGCTTTTCTGCAGCCTTCCTCCCCCCTGCCCAGTTCTAAGAGATTACAATGCCTCTCCTGAGGCTTAGTTACTGACAGTAAGAGCATTAAACTAAAATATATTATTTTTGGTATTTCTGCCCTTATCTTTTGCCGTTTTGTTCCATCCCCCGCACCCACTGGAATGTAGTTTTCCCAGATCATCTCCAAAATTGAATTGGACCCTCAGACTGAAACTGGTTCAACAACCCTGTTGTAGAGGATCCACGACAGCCCTGTAGCCCAGGGGTCACCATGGACTTGTTCCGGCCATGATCATGTGGCTGGAGAGTTACAGCCTCCAGCATTCTCTGTTCATGATGATTCCTCAGGGTTTGAATCTGACCCAGGAAGATGCATGAAAAGTGCTGACAGACTTGATATGAGAATAAAACTGATGTAGTACTTCATTCATTTTAATAAAAGCATACTTTACTGCTCAAAAGCCATTATGCGATGAAGCTTTAGTCAATGTGTGTGGTTGAGCTCAGAGTTGCTCAGAGTGAAAACTTTCACTGTGAATGATGTCTAACCTGTGTTTTTATTTTGATATGAGGAGAGGTTGACATAGATTCAGCTTGGAACGGTACTACCCTATGAAGCTTATTGAAAAGTCTAGTGAGTTAAACAGAACAGCATTATTAGAGACTCTAGCACTGCACAGGCATAGATAAAATATTGCAAAGAATGGATAAGCTCCCAAGAGTCAATATGTTATTTAAATTAGTCTCATTTATTTAAAATGTAGTGTGAAACCAGATTTTTTTTTTTTTTACTGAAAGAATGTTTTCTAGGGCAAACTGCATTAGCTCGAACCAGGTAATTGCAGAAATGGTTGTCAAAACTAGATTAATCCAAACACAGACTTTCAATTCTACCAGTTTTCTCTGAATGTTCACTTTTTTAAAGGTATCTAACATGTAATCCTGTACATGTCTACTCAGAAATAAGTCTCATTGAGTTCAATGAGACTTTCTTCCAGGTAAATGAATGTAGGATTGCAAGCCATAGAGAGCAATCCCATGGATTGATATTGGAAACCTATGTTTATTTTATGCCCTGCCAGAAAGAACCACTCAGGTTGGGAGGAAGTCAGAGGTGATTTTACTTCCTGTTCCTCCTTAACACCCCCCCCCAATTTCAGCTAGACAAGCCTTTGAGCCCATCTAGCTGATTTACTGGTGGTGGGCGGGGATAGTGGCAGAGAGGTCTTAGGATCCTGGCCCCTCCTCTCCCACCCTGGCAGGGCTGCCCCATCCCCATTTTACCCTTCACAAACTCCTCCGAGATTGCTGTTGTGACCTCAGAGGAGCATGTGTTGCAGCTCTTTCCATAGCAACTGTGAGTGGGGTGGGGCTAGGGGAACACCCTGATGCCACATTCTGCTCCTCCCCCATGCTACTGGAGGGGAAATCTGACATATTCTATGCTCTCTGCAATGCTCTCCCAGGGACCATAGGATTGCTCTTTAAATGTGCTCAGTATTTGAAATTAGGCCATAACCTATAATTTATTGATGGTTTTAGAGATAGCTAACCTTATAGGTAAAGATACAAAGAACTGGAGTTGAGTTAATATAATAATTCACAAAAGGACTAAGTATTTTTAACTACTCAAACGTGGTTGTATATATAAAAAATCAATGTATTAGTTGAAGTAACATTTCCTCTGTCATATATCCAAATACGTAAAACATCATTTTAATTTTTCTGGTGAGGCTATCGAAAGGTTAATTTACAATGGTTACTCATTTGTGGTTTTCCTGGTGTGTGTGTGTGTGAGTGATATCACACACACACACACACACACACACACACACACACACTGATTCAATAATTCCAGCAAAACGCATTTTATGATAGCTATTCTTTGCTTCATTTCTGCCCTCTTTGAAGCAAGAGTGTGTGTTTTTATCAGGCACTCAAATGCTATTAATGTTGAACCAGTAGAAATGTTTACCGCAGGCCAGAGAGGCCAACATGATGCCAGCATTGCAGCTGACAGAGGAGTGTGATCCATACAGACCTGTCAACAAAAGCAGGTCAGCAGGATTGAGGAAGGGAACAAAAATCAATAATTCTTTGAATTAATCATGTGGCTGCCAGAGAGAATTATGGGTGCATGAAATGAAGTATGTAGGTATACACAGCAATGGCACCTATTGCCCTCCCTTTTCTTTCTTTCTTTCTTTCTTTCTTTCTTTCTTTCTTTCTTTCTTTCTTTCTCATCTCTGTGCAGGTTTGTCTGTTGTTTTTTGATCTTGCTTTATTCCCCGCCTCCATTTTAATGGGGTCAAATTTGTCCATCTACAATTCAGTGTCCTGATGTCAAGCAAATCGCCAATTGCTTTCTGGGAAGGCAATATATTGCCTCCCTTGAAGGTGCTGTTTTTCTTGCATTTGAATTTTTGCCTAATGGCATTGAACTAGGAGAGGAGGGCTGGGTTTTATCTTGCTTTAACCTCAATAGACAATGGTGCATTCTGTGCAGTGAATTGGACAGAAGCAATTAATGCTTCATTGCACAACAGTTAAAAATTCATGGCTCCGCTGTTGATGTCTCAGGTGAGCTACTGTCCTGGCATCTAATTGAGCACTTCTGCAGAAGTGCAGTGGGGGTATGAGCTCTGACCCCTTCTGAGGGATTTTTTTTAAAAAAATCTACACCTGCGTATTTGCAATGACCTAGCTTCTTTGTCTGATTGCACATCTCTCAGCTATACCTCACAGGTGGCTATGCACCAATCTCTTATAATTAAATATGGAGAAATGGCAAGCATTTGAAAATCTAAAGTTCTAAAGATCTAAATTTTCCACAGACTGGAAACCAGGAAAGGATTCAGCATCCGTGGACTTTATGAATGGTGTATTGCTGATTCTGAGATGAGAAATAGTGTTTGCCAGTGAAATTCCTGCATTTTCCTAGGGCTTGTACAGATAAGGATTTATCTGGAGCAATGGCAGCAACTCCTCCCCTTAGTACTACATTGACACTAGGCCCGATCCTTTATCTGTAGGTTGTAAAAATGTGCGTAAATAAAGGGAGGTGAAGGAGGAGGCTTTCTGGCAAGCAGGCAGGGGCAGGTGGGGGAGAAAGTGAGGATGTGTTCGTGGGAAATATCTATTTCCTCTTTTATGGGAAGAAAAAGCCAAGAGAATTTGTGCTGTAGTGGTGGAAACAGAAGTGCACATTCTTAAAAAAAATGTATTGAGAGAGAGAGAGAGAGAGAGAGAGAGAGAGAGAGAAGGTTCATGTCATTTGTACTGCTGTTGGCTTCTGTTTTGTTATTTTTATTTTTATATTGTAGTTTTAAACTTTTAAACTTTCATATAGTATTTTATTGTCTTGTATGTTCTTAATTGTTGTGACCACTCAGAGAGCTTTGGCTATTGGGCGGTATAAAAATGAAATGAATAAATAAATAAATAGCAAGGATACAGACACAAGGACCAGACCCTGCCACAAATCCAGATGCCCCCATATCTACACTGGAAACACTATTTTATAATCTAATAATGTCACTCACAACCTTAGGGGTTCATTCACTTGCTCATCTTCCAGCGTGATTTATGCTATCATCTTGTCAGCAATGCCCTTTGGCATTCTACATGGGGCAAACAGGACAGTTGCTATGGAAAATAGTAATTGGAGACACATCTGACATCACAAATGACTATATATAAATCAATGGGGAAATTCTTCAGCCTCATAGGATACTTAGTCACTGTCCTTAAAATGGCCATTGTGGAGCAAAGAAAATTCAAAGGGAGTTTAAAGCAAGAAACTGCTGAGTTACAATTTATCACCAGCTTCAATTGTATCACCAGAGGCTTAAATCAGGATAAAAGATCGTTGTGATCCTTCGTTTATCTGGTGCCATGATGTTTGTGTTATCAGCAGCAACTGTACTGTGAATGACCACCGTTAACAATGTGTTTATTTCCTTCTGATTTCACTGTTTACAATTCCCCTATCGGTACTGTGTATATGTACTGAAACTCTCTACAACACTCTATGCAGCTGATGAAGTCGGCTACAGTTCATGAAAGTTTATGCCATAATAAATTTGTTAGTCTTTAAGGTGTCACAAGGCTTCTTGGTTGTTTTTCCTAAACACTAGTTGTTTCTGTTCTCTCTCTCTCTCTCTCTCTCTCTCTTTCTTTAATGTGTGAAAGATTTATCCTCAGTTAAACAGCAAGAGCTTTAGGGGAAGAGAAGACAGATAAAATTGTGGCAAAAAAACGAAAGCTGCTTTGTTGTGAGTTTGGTAACATGAACAACTGAGAAGATTAATGGCCCTGTGTCTGCATCCTACAGGCTGTCTACTGTTAGAGAGAGAGAGCGAGAGAGCGATATTATGCTGTGTTCCCCACTCTCTCTTAACAAATGTACATTCTGTATTTTTCAGATGTCGAAAATTGTCATGTACAACTAGAAGAAGGTCACTTTTAGCTCTTCACCTAGGGATAAAATCTGACTATATTCCATTTGGGGAATGGCCTAGTGCTTGATGTCTGCTTTCACTGTGAATTCAGATTTATTTTCCTCTTTTATCTATGGGCTTTTTAAAAACAAATAGATAGTGATGTGCTACTTTTTGGAAGGTCAGGGCTACCCAGTTCAGGGATTATGTGATTCAGTAGAGAAAACAGAGTAGACTTGCATCATTTTTCTTTTAGATAATGCTGCAAATGTGTGTGTCTGTGCGCATGCATGCTCTCTCTTTTAATACATTATTTCCAAAAGGTGGTTTCAGCATTACTGACAAGCTTTCGAAAATATATTTGGATTCAAGGAACACATTTGAATGTCAGGTTCTGAATTACAAAGCTGTAGACTGATCTCCTTCTGGCAATCACTCTAGAATTATACACACAGCTTCTTTTGATTAAAGGGAAATCACATTCGCTTACCAGAACTTTGCTTCCTGCTTCTCTTCCGCAATTGTAATGAGCTAAATTACATGGAAGGAGAGGGAAGATCACGTGGTTTCTAACTGAAAACTTTGGTGCTCATAGTTTTGAATTGGTGAGTGTTTTGTAGTGCAACTTCCCCTGTACACAGTAGGAAATGTTGAGATATTTCATAAGAATTGGGATAACCAAGGTTGCTTTTTTAAAACAACAACAACAACAACTCAGAATAATCAGGGGAAGGAGTGGGAGATGTACAGGAGGTTCACAATGTTGTCAAAAGTACCTGCAAACTTCTGCGAGTGGCCAGTCATGAGTGTGCCTTATTCCGCTTGTGGAAGATGCCGACAGTGAAGTCTTCCAACTGCATGCCATAGGTACAGGTGATAGTCTTAACTAAATAAAACCTGCAAAGAAAAAGCACATTTTAAAGACCGATTGTAATTATTCTCCCCAAAAGAGATTCTGGGCAAATGGAAAATGAAGGTAATTGAGGTCTTCTTTTACTGCTCACATGCTGGTCATTGGCTTGTAGTAATCAATATCTGGGGTTCCATGCAACCCTTTGGAGACATTTTGGATATGTAATGACATTAAACACCTTCCTCATACACACTAATGGCAATTTTTGATGGACATTTGATTACAATTTAATGAAGATAATTAAAGCTAGAAAAGAAAACCAGAATTAGCACATTTTATCAGCACTGCTGCAGCTCCTTAGAATAATAACTGGACCAATTTGGAATGGGCTATTGTTCTTTTACTAATACCAAATTCTTTGTCCTCAAATTCATGTTGTTTAAAGGACATGACATCTGATGGGCCAATTCAGAGGTAATAAGAGGCATTTGCAGGCATGTGCTAAGCTTGCCAAAACCAAAGTAAGGAAAGTTTAGTTTCATGATAAATCCTCCCAAGCTTCAAACTCAAACTTTTATTTATTTAGCTCTGGCTTGTCCTCAACCTTCAGAAGAGGGTGGGATAAAAATCCTAAATGCATTTGGTCCTCAGTTTCATAGCCAGTGATTGGCTAATGAAAACCTGACATGGAACTCCATGATATCCTTCCTTGTATCTGTAATAAGGGAAGTGGAAAACCAGAATTCTGTCCCAGTGAGTGTTGGGTGTGGAAATGGCAAAACACAGAACTAAGATGATGATGATGATGATTTAAATTTATGAGTTGCCCCATAGCTGAAGCTCTCAGGAGTATAAAAACAAATACAATAAAGACCGCGGACACATTGCAGCCAACATAAATAGGACATGGTTATTAGGTCTAAAAGAAACAGGAGTGAGTTCTTTCTCTTTATTCCTGATACCAGAATTGTACCACTTAAGCAATGGAACAGAAGGAGATAATTGAAACAATAGGACACTAATCTATGCTCTTGCTAAGCTATTTAGGTATCTTTCTGTCCCCTATTTGTGACACAGCTCCCTCTTCCAAACAGACTTTATCAAAGCCGTGCGTGCTATAACCTAACTCTCCTATTTCACGTCTGCAATTTGTTTTTCAAGACCTGTTCTTTCCCTTCTCTCTCTTAAGTGACCGTACACTCTAAACCCCGTGGTCAGGAACTGTGTAACAGTTTCCTGTAGAGCAACTAGCATGATAGTTTGTGCTGCTAAATACATGTTTAACAATAGGTGGGTGGTTGATGGTTTGTTTGAGCTGAACTGGGTAGATAACTGCAATTGATTCAGATCACTTATGGAAGCCATAAATGATCTGAATTCCACTGTCTTTCAGAGCAGGTTGCCAACTGCAAAGGAAAGTCTGTTATATCAGTCTGTACGCTGCTGCTTTGCCTCCCCATTCCACAAAACCCAGCAGCATCACTGCTGCGAAGTGACAGCAATAGAGTTACATGGCAGGAAACTGTTTTCAGCTGGAGCCTCATCTTTTTCACCCTGGTGGCAGGGGAAAGAATCAGATTTTGCAGTGTGGGGGCACGCGTGGATGTTTCTAAAACCCTGTCCCATTTTGAACAGAGAGCAGAAGGGAGTTAATTGGGTTGATGATGGGATGTTGAGTGTTACAGCATGCAATCCCCCATGAAAGTCACCCCTTCATGACAAATGAGTGACTGAAAGAGAAATGGCCCGTTTGAAAGAGCTGAGAGAGATGGCCAGTTAGATTAGTGGATATCATTCTGTTGCCAACACAGTATTATGTGGGGCAATGTTCACATGAATGGGGTGTTACACTTGGGAGTACTGCTGCACCAAGGACAAGACCCAAGACCCACCATCCACCCCCAATTCTGGGATCCTGAAAGCTTTGCTGGATGCCTGGGATGCTTTGGATCAATTGAAAAAGTCACGGTAAAATGACAACACAAAAAGCCCAGTTTCGGGGCGTGGGGGAAGCCTAATGTGGCTGCAAGTTGGCGGCTGCATCATTTAAACAATGCACACCACTGCGCAGCCACAACGGGGTATTCAGGTCATATAGACAAGCTCTGGTATATATTCAGTAGCAGACAGGATGTTAACTATTCACATTGTTCCTCTTACCTGCTAATCATATGAGAATGATGGCTTATAGTAATTTCAGGAATACATTTAAAGAATATTCATAATGATAGTAGAAGTTATGAGATACTGGTTGAAAAGGAAAGAGGGTAATACATTTAGAATGAGCAAAAGAGTTTGGGGATGTTCTCAAAACTTGAATTTGTACCAACCCTAAATGCAGAACAAACCAAAGACATTGCTCAGTAGGCCTTACAGCCCATGCCGTACACTTCAGAATTTCTCATTAAGGCATTGGCCTAAAGCATGTACCCATCTACTCATCATTAACCGGGGTATCTCAGGCTCATGCCCGCTCAAGGTGAAAAATGTCTGTGTATTTCACTAAATAGGCTCCCATTAAGGATGCAAAAATATCATTGATTTTATTTAAGAAGAGCAGCTTGAATAAATGGTGTGGCTAAACTGCTACATACAAATAATCTAAGCTTCAACAGTTTTCCTTCGGAGGAAATACAAAATTCTGCATTAATGTTCTGTACGAGTTAAATTAACAGATACAAACACATGGGATGCTCATTTAATTGGACCTGTAGCAGGCTTCCTTCCCCTCCCCCTACCTCAAACACACAGCCCCCCCCAAATGCAATATTATCTGCAATATAATCTAGTTTAAGCCACTTAACTTGCAATGATGCTTCAGATAAGCCATTAACTGAAAGATGGAAGAGGCGGCCACAATATATGTCATTTTTAAAAGACATAACTCTAAAATATCAATATAGGAAAACATGCAAAAGAAGGAGGGCCAAGGCATTTGCTGTTCCAAAGGCTTTAACTGAATTTGCATGTGCTGATAAATGCCTTTATTGCCTTTCTAATGCCCATTCTTGCTGTTTCCTTACTGTAATTTATTAAATCATACCACAACTAAAAAGAAAATAATGCCACCTAAATAATGGTGGCTTTGGATATCAGACAGAAATGGAAATGCAGCTTTCCTTATTTCCATTATAAACACTGAAAAAGGAACTTGCACATCTGATGCATGAAGCTCACCAAAGAACAACATTGAACCTGTCTGGTCTTAAAAGTTGCTGTTTAGACAGGGGTGGGGAGCAGCTTTGGGGCCAAGGGCCACATGAGAAACCATATCAGGGGTCACATGGCAGTAGTAGAAGGTGCCAATAGTAGAAGGCGCCAACCCCCCCCCCCTTTGCACACACACAGACCCCCTTGTGGTGTTGATGACATCATCACCATGCTCCATGGCCTAGGAGCTCAATCTCAACCCAGTCAAATTCAGCTCAAAAATCTTTGGGATTTTGTAAGCAGTTCTTTTGATTACCCACAAAAACCCAAGGGCTTTTGCAAGTGTTTGGGAGATTGGGGAATGCTCTCAAAAATCTGGTGTGAAATTATTAAAATTAACAGAGACATCACCATTGATTTCAGCAAGCAGGTGTAAATAAATAAATAAACAAATAATTTTAACGAGGCTGCATGCCAAAAATGTCTTGTCTTAAGTGTCTTCGGAGAAGAGTTCATTTTTGCCCTGCAACCACTGGTTTTGGGCTCAGAGTAGGATTAAATCTGGATGCTGACTCACAGACTTGTAAATATTGATAGTATCCACATGTTCTCTGGTACATACAAACTCAGGGAATCATAGTTCTAACCATAGTTAGGGCCTTGCTAGATCTACCGGATAATCCGGCCGGGAGTCGGGGCGATGGCGCTACAGCTAGCGCGCGCTGTTGCCTTTTTACACACGTCAACACGCGATGGGGCAACGGGAAGCCCCGTCGCATCTGCCATTTCCCCCCCTTAAAGGGCCATGTGCACAGGAGCGCACAGCCAGAGAAGGTAAGTGCTTTTTTAAAAAAATAAAGGGTTCCCCGCTCCCCCTGATTTCCCCCCCACAATGCCTGATGCCCCCCTGCCCGCTTGCTCGCCTGTCCTCCCCCATCCGCCGTGCCCGTGCCCTGTCCCCATTCTTCTTCCCCCGCCCCCTATTCCCGATGCCCGTGCCCTGTCCCCCGTTCTTCTTCCCCCGTCCCCCATCCCCGATGCCCATGCCCATTCTTCTCCCCCCCTCCCCTGCCAGGTCCAGCCTTTCCCTTAGCCCCTATTCCGTGCCCCCCGTGATTCCCCCCCCCCGGCCCAATGGGCACAGCGCTCCTATGAGCGCTGTGCCCAGTCCGTGGCTTCTCCTGGCTACTTGCGAGTAAGCGAGCAGCTGGGAAAAGCCACGGACCCTGCTAGACCTTCCGCAGCCCCGGCCTCAGGCCGGGGCTGTGGAAAAGCCGGGCCATAAGGGAATCTGCTTATCCCGGCTTAAGGGAGGTCTTAGCCCGACCTGTCCCCGGAATCCCCTGTGCGTCATCTGGATGCACAGGAGGGAGACCGGGCCTCATACCGTGCTAAGACCTCGTCTAGCAACGGCCTTAGTTAAAACAACCAGGATCAAATCATGCAGGTTTGTTTGACTGCAGTCACATTTGTTTTTGCATCGCAAACTCTTCCTAAAAGAATTAACCTACGATTTGCTTCATTCCATAGCCATTTTGCATAGTCAGCCTCCAATCGTGCCAATCAGAGGTTGCTACGAGATGTCCGAACACTGACACTGTAATTAATACTGGGTTAAAGAACCCATAGTTAACCTAACTACCAATTGTAGGTTAACTGTGGGTTGTTTAACCCATGATTAACCTATAGTGACCAGTTTTGGACATCACATAGCAACTTCTGATTGCCCCAATTGGAGGTTGAATATGCAAAATGGCCGCAAAACACACCTGGCATGTGCTTTGGCAAATTGTGCAAACTTGGGTCTATGTTGGTCTTGTTTGTATCTGTGCAGAATACAGCTCTCAACCATCTGGCATGTTGAAGACACTTTTATATTTGTAAGCTTCTTCAAGTTCTTATTATATGTGCTGAATTGATAATGAAATGTTTCTTTACCATCTGGTGTTAACAGTGAAGAATTTATGTTCAACTGTATACAGCCTAAAATGAATGTTAATATATACTTATCGATTTTGTTTTGCTTATATTTTGTTCAGATATGGGTTCTTGCTAAGTTTTTAGTATATTCTTCAATTATTGAGGACAGGAGTGGAATGGAAGACACAGAGCAATAGTTTACAGCTAGACTCAGGGTGATTTGTGGTGTAGGGTGCGGCCTGTACACCTAGGACTGCCTTCCCCAACCTGGTGTCCTATATGACTACAACTTCCACATTCTAAACCAGCATGGCCATCTTAGCCATTGGCCATGCTGGCTGATGATTGTGGGAGTTGTTCAACAGATCCGGATGTCACCAGATTGGGGAAGACTGATCCAGGTGATGGACTTAACATTATTTTAATAAGTATAAATATACCACATAATTGGGGATACCCATTTTATATCCCTGAAGAGCCAGTGTGGTGTAGTGGCCAAAGTATTGGACTAAGAGTCAGGAGATCTCGGGGTTCTAATCCCCACTTGGCCATGGAAACCCACTGGGTGACTTTGGGCCAGTCACAGACTCTCAGCCCAACCTACCTCACAGGGTTGTTGTTGTGAGGATAAAATGGAGAGGAGGAGGATTGTGTATACTGCCTTGGGTTTGTTGGAGGAAAAAAGGTGGGATATAAATGCAATACTACATCATCATCATCATCATCATCATCATCATCATCATCATCATCATCATCATCTATTTAAAGCATGTTCCTCCATCCCTACCCTAATTCTGCTGCTGCCAGGGTCCCTCATAAACCAAATCTTTTATATTGTTGTGAACTGCCCATATATCTTAAAATGTGGCATTCACTATAGTTTGTCTGATTTGTTTTGTTGGCATCAGAGCTCCTTACAAACTTCTCAGGCAGAAGCCTTGTTTGTTTTTATGCAATATTTATAGTGCAGATAGAACAGTCTCTCCCAATCCCAACCCTGCACACACAAATCAGATGAATGCCTGACAGCTACTTGTGTTGTAATTTATGGTTGCAAAACTGATTCTGAACATACCGTCCTGATACTAGGAAATACAGAAAAGAGCAATTTTATGTTCACAGTGATCCTTGTTTTCTGATGCTTTTGTCTATCAGTTATCAAAGCTATTATGTGTAGATATTGAAGAATAAATAGTAAGTTAACAGGAAATGTGCAACCACTTGCACACATAAAATGGGATTTCAGTTTCTTCATGGCAAGGCTTAAGCATTAAGTTCAAAGGTCCATTCCTAATAACATAGTTGTTCAGTAACCCACAAAATCCCATTTTATGGGAGGTTCAGACAATGTCAACTACCACTCGCCACCCTCCGGTGCTTTTCCACTGCTGCTTCCATTTTTTCTCTTACTGCCCAAAATCTGTAAAGGCAAAAAAGGTGGAATAGCTGTAAAATGTCTTCTAACTGGTAACACCAGAAGCTCTCTGTCTGGAAGCACCCTAGCAAATTCTTCCTAAACTGGGGAAGCTGAGGCACAGTATCACCAGAGCCAGTGTCTGCAATTGGCTTGAGGAAAGCTGAACTATGGAACACTCTGCCACAAGGGAATTGCTGTGGCAAAGAAAGTTTTTGTTGTTTATTCGTTCCGACTCTTTGTGACTTCATGGACCAGCCCACGCCAGAGCTTTCCGTCGGCCGTTGATGTCAGTAGTTGCTTGCTGGTTATGCCAAACTCCGCTTCCATTCACCACCATTCATGACTGGCTCTGCCTCTGCATTGCCATTTTGTGATTGGTGGGGTGCAATGTTTCCTAGCCATCTTGGGTGGGTGGGCCTTGGGGATAGAACATTTGAGAGCCCCTGTGCAGAAAGCACTTCCATTTGCACATGCGGGGAAATCTGTTTTTCATCAATCTGCCCACCTACTGCCACCCCCATATCACATTCCATGCTTTTCTTTATAGTCTTTCAGGAGCTGATGGGAAGCTTAAGTGGATTGGGGAGATGGCCGAAAAAGGCACTCCAATTTTGCATGTGCAGAAGCACTTTCCACTAAAGCAGTGGTGGGAAACCTGTGATCTTTGGATGACATGTGGCTCACTGCCTCATCTCATGTGGCTCTCTGAGCAAAATAATTAAAATAAACAAATTTTAAAATGGGTGTGGGGGAAGAGGCAAGGGGTGGTTCTGGTCACCATTGGCTATGATTCCGCTTTCCATCATGTGCACTCTGATATACTTTCTCCATAGATCAATGATACTTTCCCCATAGATCCTGTTGACCTACAAAGCTTTTCACTGTCTAGCTCCTTCCTAGCTTTCCTCTCTCATCTCACACTATTGCCCCGCTCGTGCTCTTCGCTCCTCTAATGCCTTGTTTCTCACCTGCCCAAGGGTCTCTACTTCCCTTGCTCGGCTTCGTCCATTTTCTTCGGCTGCCCCTTACGCCTGGAATGCTCTTCCAGAACATTTGAGAACTACAAGTTCAATCGCAGCTTTTAAAGCTCAGCTAAAACCTTTTCTTTTTCCTAAAGCTTTTAAAACTTGATTTTGCTCTGACTTTTATACTGTTAGTTTTACTCTACCCTGTGCCTGTTTGGTGCATTCTCTTCTCCTTCCTATTGTTTTATTATGATTTTATTAGAATGTAAGCCTATGCGGCAGGGTTTTGCTATTTTATTGTTTTACTCTGTACAGCACCATGTACATTGATGGCGCTATATAAATAATAATAATAATAATAATAATAATAATAATAATAATAATAATAAAAAATAGCCTTTCATAGAGGAGGGGAGAATCTTCTCAAATCAGGCTCATATAAACTAACTTTAGGGAGTTCCTTGAAGGAAAGTTTCCCATTGTCTTGTCACCCCAGCAGCCCCTCTGTCACTCCATCCCACATTGTTCAGGACAGGCTTTCCAGGGGTTGCAGCCAATGTCTGGAGGACAGATGGGAACCAAGGCGAATTCCAGGAGTATGGCTAATTGCAATGAGTTCTGACCATCTCAACATTCTACACGAGCCTTCCCTGACCTTGTGCCTTCCAACTGTGTTGGATTGGAATGAGAACTCCCAGCATTCCCCAGTTAGTAAGGCTGGCTGGGTTTGATCTCAGTTGTAGTCCAACACATCTGGAAAGCCCCAGTGAAAGGTTTCCTATAATGGGGACACGTTTACAAAAACGAACAGGTTTATTTATTTATTTTGGTATTTTTTAGAGTAGTTTCTATCTAAGGGAAAACATTATTTCCGAATCGGATGGAAAATAAAGTGAAGAAACTGAAGAAGAGCATATTAACATCTGTTATTGATGCTATTTCACTTTCCCATAGAACCTTCACAGTCCCAAAGGATTTTAAAGTACATGACAAGCAAACATTCAGGCTTCATAGGGAAACCTGAAAGCTGACCTCTGTGTGGGTAGGTGCAAAGAGCAAGCACTTTGAAGCCTTCTGCTTTTATTCTAAGCTTTGAGTACCTATGGCCTTGGGTCTGTTTTTTTTAAAAAAATTAGTTATATATTTCATTGAGTGTGGGTTCCTAAGGGAGTACTCTGCTTGCTTATTTTTAGAACAGTTCCCCAATGTGTGCATCACCCTTCCTCGGTAAATACATTCACTATTTTTTACAAAACATTGTGGGCCTCCTTTTTTTTATTTGTGGTGGGAATGCTACACTAGAGAGAGGGTTGAACTAGGCCTACAGCAAAAATACTCTCTTATTTCAATATTTGTTTTGAAACTAGCATATTTGGTGCAGTGAAGAAAAACTCCTCATGCCGGATATTCACATTGTTTCGGTGCTGTTCCTTCGATGCCATTGGTTCCACTGACTGCTGTCCTCTTTTACAGAGGACAGTCCTCTGTTTGAAGGGCTCCCAAAGGGTCATCCTCTCTTTGAAGGAATCCTGTATTTCAAGGGCTGGCCTATCCAATTCTGGTTTCAAGATAAGCACCATAAGAACTGCTCTTTAAGAGTGTGCAATTGGACAGTAGATGGAACAAGCAGAGACACAGGTCACGTGGTCACAGTCTTCTGCACTATGATGAGATATATTGTATTTCTATTTAAATTTTAATAACTATTTGCATCTATACATATAAATCACCATATGCATATTTTATGTAAAACCCATCCTCTTTTTGTTGTTTGTTGTCTGCAATTCACCAGAGGCCACCCAACTGTGCCTCTTTTCATTTCCCTTTTTGCTCCAACAGTCCTTGGCCTCATTTGTCCAAAATGCTGTTTATTCCATTTGACTTTGATTTTAGCTCCCTTCGTGCATTAACCACCTGAAGGAGGCTTCACACGATGTCCTGGCAATGGGACCATGCCACTGCTCTGCCACTGGCATGGGCCCTACCAGTGGCCCAACCTACCTGGACTTTGGTATATTGGCACAGCCATCTGGCAGGGAAGAAGTTTATGCATAAGCAGAACAGCATTGAAACAACATGAAATAGATTTATAACAGATTCTAAAACAACAAAACAAAAAACTCCTGAAAAGGGAGGTGTTTTTCAAAGTCCGTGAAAACAAGCACACAATAAGGCAAGTTGTTTCACACACACCCAGCTGCAGATTGAACTGAGCTTGCACCCCCCTAGATGTGTGTTACGCACAATGGTATAGTGATACATTTTGAAGTGCAGGCGCTTATCATGAGCCATGCCTACAAAGAGAGTCAAAAGGTGCAGACAACTGTGTTGATTTAGTTGTTGTAAACTGCCCAGAGAGCTTCGGCTGTGGGGCGGTATATAAATGTAATTAAATAAATAAATTAATTTATATTAACGGACCAGTTCTAGGAGTTTTCATCTCCACCAGAAGCAGGTGTTTTGTTAAGCGAATGGGTTTTAATTGCTCATTCAAGATCAAGGGTGTCTCTATATTAGGAAACAAACCCGCATCCCTAGCAATCTTTTTTGTCTTGGGTCTTTCAATGCTCACTATGGGCTTCTTTAGATAGTGACCAACAGTGACAATGTGATTTGTAACTGAAATTACAATGTTCCATAACGTTCAATGAAACAGAGCCATCTAGTGGTGGAATTAATCCTGCAATTATTTTCAATACTGCATTATCTAGTTTTTTTAAAAAAGCAAAATTGATGGTGTAATGTAAAAGACCCACAAACTTCCATGAGTGGCCAATCATGAGCCTGCAATAAATCACTCATTTAGAGAACCTCCAAGACAAAATACTTCACATTACCACAAGGATAGCCCACAACAATATATTGTTGCTGGGGAAACTCATTTCTCCCCAGCTATTGTGAGGATTGCAGCTAAACTCAGAGGTAACAGAGAATTCCAAAGTGGGTGCTAGATGACGTCAGCATCCCTGCTGATAAAAAAGTGCTGGCACTGCATTCTTGCAAAGCTTGATTCCACTACACCACTGGTTACACACGAATACGCTGCCCCTGAAGAGAACTTGCCACATACCAGTTCATCCAACCACTGCTGCCATCTGCCACACAAGCAGTTTGCCGCTTTTATTTTAATATTCACCACAAGTGAGGTGCTTGGATTATATTTAGATCACATCAAATCCAAACCCTGAATGAACAAATGCCATCATGGCTGAGCTTCTCAGTAACAATACCGTCTCGGGGTTTCAGTTCTTGGGTAGGAAAAGTCAGCATGGTGGGGAAAGCAAAGCAAAGCAAAGCAGGTGGTTTGTTTTTAAGGTGTGTTGACAGCATTGTCCTGGCTATAGCCTGTGGCTCCAAGGAACTGTAATGCCGTATGACAATAAGGCTTCACATCATGTAATCCTTAGCTTTTGGTCATCCATGGTGGGAATACCGTTTCATTCACAGATGGAAGGGGTGATGCACTGAACTAAAAACCTGTACCCTTGCTGTTTCACAGTGTAAATCTGTATTCCTGCCCTGCAGATAGAGGGGCTTTCATCTTCTGGTCCATTGAAGCAAGGCGTGCCTATTTTCCTCCCCCATATGCATATACATCCCATGGCTAACATTAACAAGGACTGGAGTTGTAAGAGGAACTGATGAACCCCAGGGATGACATACTGCACTATGCTTGATTAGTTTCTTAAAAGAGACTTTTACAAGGCACTCAGGATCCATTGGCATTATCCTTGCACTTAATTGTGCATCTCTGATTTCTGGTGTTATGCAAAGTTGTTGTTTTGTAAGTATTCCTATAATATTGCCAACTGATTATTCCCTGCAGGATTTGTTGACCCTTTCCTAAAAATTACCCACCCTGTTCCTCTTCCCCAGATTGAAATTCTTTCTACAACTGCAATTCCACTTCACTGGGAGAAATGTAGCATTTGTGGATTTGTGTTTTCTCCCTGCTCCCTCCACCCCCGCAACACACACACAGTTCTGTGCCTCTCTGCACATCCTTGTAGAGCGTCTCCAGGGAGCCATATTCTCTTTGTTCATGTTTTAGTCTTGAAATCAGTACTTGAATGTAGCTATACTTTACAGATTGGCAATTTCAGTATAATTAAGCTTCATGAATATGAAGGTTCCTGTGGAATTCCCATAATGCCCTGTGGTGGTTAGATTTAGCAGTAAAATTCTGTCTCTTCTCATTTGTGACCTATTAGGGTGTCACTTTTGCTCAGCAGCTACATGATGTTGATTTTCAAGAACTACCAACTGCATATTTGTTAATTTTTAATCCTTGGCAGATTGACTCTGAAAGGTGCTTGCGTAGGAAGAAGTTTTAACCAGTATAAGATCAGTTATGTTCACGGATTCAGCAATAGCTTACGGAAAACACTTAACCATGGCAGGATCCAGCTCAGCCTTTCCCAGCCTGAGTCATCCAGATGCTGTGGACTTCAGTTCCTATAATTCCCAGCCAGCATGGCCAGTTGTTGGGAATCCTGTGAGTTGGAGTCCTAAACACCTGGAGAGCACCAGGTTGGGCAGAGCCCACCTAGCTGCATGAAGTCTGGACGCAGGGCCTTTTTTTGGGAAGTAGGGTGGGACTTCGTGTCACTGCTTATTTGAACATGTCTAACAAATGTGAATGTAACAAGCAGCTATCACAGACATTCGCTTGTCCTCCGAAGACCAACATGTCTGATTGGCTGAGGAGAATGCAAGGCCGTAACCAGCCAGTAGGGCTGTCATTTCCAGGTGATTAAAAAAATGAATGGCAAATAGTTATGAAGAAATCACCTAACAGAAATGTCTATAACCCTGCATAGGAACACAGGAAACTTCTTATATTGATTAAGACCATTATTGTCGATACAGACTGGCAGCAGCTCTCCAGGGTTTCAGGCAGGAGTTTTTTCTGCCTTGGAGATGCTGGGCAATCCAGACTGGGGCCTTCTCCAGGCATAGCAGGTGTTCTACCACTGAGCTACTGCCCTTCCTTGAAGGCCAAGTGTATTGGAGTGTCTCTTAATTGCTAACATTAGAAGTGCCTAAATTGAGTAACAATAGCTATTTTTAAGTTCAGAAGCTTTTGCTTACATATAGTGACCACCTTCATTAACTGAACGCCTCTAGGCTATATGGAAGCCAAATGTCATGGGAAATTAATTGCAAACACCTTGAATAAAATCACTGTTATATATATGGTTTCATAAGAACTAAGGAGGTTAATCATTTGTGGTCACTCTTGAATGATTTTTGCAATTGGGATTTAAGGGGGCCTACAAGTAGGCAGGTAAAATAGTGCGCCAGGTGGGACAGTGCTCACCCTGGCTTTGGGGTTTGGGAAGGAATGCAAGAGCATCTGATTGTGGATAAAAGAGAGATCGTCTTCTACCATCTTTCATATTCTTTTCTCTGTGGAACTTCCTCCCCGTGGAGATCAGGCAGGTGGCAATACTAGGCTGCTTCCGGCGCCTCCTGAAAACAATTCTGTTTCGAGGAGCCTTCCTAAACTGACTAGTCACCATTTTTCTGGTTCCTTTGTTTTTAAATTGAACAATTTTAATTTGCTTTTTAAATCTTCTTTCTTTTACTGTTTATACCTATGTTCAGCGCTCTGGAATCTGTGTCAGATAATTGAGCGGTATTTAAATACTGTAAATAATAATAATTAATATACTTAATGGTCCATCATCCCCATATACTTAAGGTCCTCGTCACCATGCATGACAACCTACAAATGCTGTATCAGTGGTAAGCAGGGTGTTCCTCCACTGGTGCATCCAAGTCTGACAATATTGATTCCTGCTTCTGAAGATGGTGTTTGGATGACATGTCATATTATATTCCATAGGATCAGGACTTATCTGTTGTTAACCCAAGCTGTCCCAGGCCTGGAGACAGAATGGTACATGTTTTATCCCCTTAGGGATTTCATCACACCTAAAAACAACTTCACACATGAGAAGGGAGAGCTTTCATGTATCTTTGAAATAGGGATCCATATGTTTCCCTGTGTCCATGGTTGAGGGAGATAGAGATAGCAAAAGAGTAGAGAGGAGCCAACAGTCTCACTCTCAACTCCTTTTGGACAGTTCACTAATCCTTCCTTTCCAGCATCTGTCAGACTGGTTTGTTTCCAGAAATTGGGAAGCAGTGGAGTGCGATTTTCCTAGGTCCATTTGGAGGATAGAACTAAAAGGTACAAAAGATCGATGCATTGTGCTGGGATGGTAACCATGTTGTCAGAGAGGGGAAGCTGGCGGGGTGTGTGCGTTCCACCCCCTTTGGTAAACCCATATAAGACCTACTGCCAGAGATAAAAAGGGGAGGTCTGTCTATTTCTGTAAACCAATTATTTATACCAAAGTAATTGATATATTTATTATTTGACTTATTTTTTTTATCATGTTTAAGTGATGGCTTGAAATAATAGGATGTTTCTTAGGCTGCTTTTTATAAATAGATTGGATGAACAAATAGATTTGATAACTTAATTGAGAATGTGACAAGCTAACACAAGTATTGCCTGAAAGAGTGACAAATTATGAAGAAAAGAAGTGACTAGCTGACCTTTTGTTTTGCATGAATCTTTGGAAGGATTTAGTGAATCCTACTGGGATGGTTGTTTGAACAATATAAAGAACCAATAAGACCTTTCTTTGTTGTTGAAATGGTTGGACTGTTTGAAGAGAAGTGATGAAGGAGAAATGTGCAATGATATAGACTAATATTAACAGTGATTAGAAGAATTGATGAAGGACATCAAATAGCTTGATTTAAATAATTGATAAGAGTTACAATTTGAAATTGATTATGAAACTGACTACAAGATTGATCAATGAATTATATAACAACTGTTAATGAAACTGGGAATGAATGCTTTGATATGTTTGTCTATAAATGAATGAACTGATTAATGACTTGATTAACTGACATCAGTGAAATTGATAGAAAGGGATTTGAAATTTTTCAACAGCAGATTAATGATCTGCATCTATGAGGAAAGTTCTGCAAGAGGTCAAGTTTTCAATTGGGGTCTCTGTTAGCCCAAGGTGCACAGCCTGGGGCTCATCAATCCAACTTTTCTACTACTAGAGGATAGATGGTAACCAAGTCTCAGAGCATTTTCATTTCATTATAAGTAGTAGCCCTTCCTGAAAAGTAACAATCTCCATAGACACCAGCAACTTTGCGATTTCTAGGATTGACTACCATAATGTCTTCAATGTGGGGCTGTCCCTGATGATAGTTTGGAAGCTGCAGTGGGTGCAGAATATGGTGACTCTTCTCCTGACTGACATCATGGAGGTGGGAAAATATTGTCCTGGCATCTATGCTACCTATTGACTCCCAGCAATTCAAAGTGCTGATACCAGTGCCAGCCCAAGGTGTATAACTTCCTGAAATGAAGTCCAAATGCCCATGCTCTCTTCCCCCTTCCAACTTGAAGCAGGCCACGTCATCCTGCTACCTGGTAGGGCCACCCCTGGTTGATACAGACCTTCTGTGGTGGTGCAGAACCCCAGCCCTTGGGGTCCTGAATCCAGCCCTCTAGGATTCCCCAGAAGTCTGTGCAACTCCCTCTGGCTCCACCACTTCCCTCCAAACCCCAATTCTTTGGTGGTTTCTTAGCTTTTGTGCCGTTTTCCCCTATTCTAAAGGGATGAGATACCTCTCTTAGTTACTGTCAGGAAGTGCTTTAAGCTTAAATATGCAGACTCCTTTTTGATATTTTGGATCTGCCCCCTTTTCCCTGGGCTACACCTGTTTTGCCTTTGGCCCTATCCCCCACTGGAATGTGGGCCCCAAGAGCGTCTCTGAAATGGAATTTGGATCTCAGGCTGAATGAGGTTGTCCAACCCTGCCCTTCTGTCTCAGGGACCAATAGAGTTCAGAAAACATCATTCTTTACATAAACTCCCCCAATGTCGCCCTTTTAAGATTTTCTGGGTAGGCCATGCTGGGAGACCCTACATTTGAACCCATAAAATTACAATACATTAAAACTGAGTACAGTTGAGTGAAAGGAGGAGCCAAATGGAGCTGGTCTCTCAGCTGGGTAGGCTGTGCTTACCATCTCTCCCTCGGTTGCAGCCAGGTAGAATAGCTTCTTTGAGATGACAGTTGAGGGAGGAAAGAGGCTAATGGTAATTCTAAAGATAATATAATGGGAAGAATTACGGCTGTTGCTAAACCACTGTACATTTTTTGACAATTCATAATAATGTATATTTCCTTGCAGCTGTGTTTTGGGAAACTGTTTCAGAGATATTTCCCCCCAGAAATCACACTCCTCCATATTCTACATATGAAATAACTCCCCTTTGTTCTTAAAATAGCGTAATGTAAAGTCTGAACTTCAGCATTTTGGTGTTTCCTTTGGCCTGGGGCAATGCTGTTGGCGTGAGGTATAATACTCAAGACCCAAATCTTATGCTAAATCTAATTCACACTCCGCTTTGTCTTGCCTTTTAAACATGTTGTCCCTCCTTGACCTAGGATGTTTTTAATAATATCAAAGAGCCTAGCGAAGGTCATGCTGTGTGCATGTGTCAGGCTTAATTGTAATTGAACACGTCATTCTTGAATTTCCTTACCCCCCTAGGACAGGGAGTCAGAAAGACTGTATTTAACATCCCAGTTAGCTGCCCTGAGGCTCAGAGTGACATGGTTTTGTGATGGCAATGCTAGTGATAGTGTAAGGGAAAAATGTCCTCTTCTCCGGGGAAAAAATTGGTGGGGGGAGTTGGAAAAAAGGGAGAGATGGGCCATCTTTTCACACTAAAATACATCATTATGCGATTTAGTTCAATTCTGTCCACTTGAGAAAGTATTAAAATAATGTACATGTAACCTACTTGACAGCCTGGCCACTAATGGAGTTAAGTGATGAAGGCCTTAGACAGGTCTCTGAAACTTTGTGGATGCAGGTAAAATTCGGGTGGCATTACGGTTCCCAGAAGAACTGACACACTGGTGGTATGTCAGTAAGATAGAAATGTCAAGGGTAGATATGTACAGATAAAGAAATGAAAGTAAATGAAATAGAGACAGAAATTGAAATCAACGTTGACAATATGAACTACTCAGAGTATTAATTTTCAAGTCTGGGATCTGATTTTATCCTTAACAAAAATATAAAATAAAACTATCCCACCCAGTTCAGAGAGAGATAAAATTTAGTTAGAGAGGAAAAAAAATGATGAAAGTGGTTAATAATTTCTTAGTGGAACTCTAAAATTTAGTTCAGAATGTGAATCTGCCTTCATCCTTTAGTATTTAATTTTGCTTAAATACTTTGCTAGTGCACCACAATATTTTTGCTAGCTGTCCATCCTCACTAGCTTATATCATTTCCAAGAAAATATTTCTGTTTAAAGGTATAAACTCCGAGACCAAATTTCAGATGAATGACAGCATTATAAAATGGTTTGGGATCGGCATCAACTTAGATTAACTGTCCATGATTGTAAATACAGTTGCACTGTAGTATTTCAGATGCATGGGCTTGCTACATAGGATACTTTTTGTATATATGTTTAGAGGTTTTTGTAAACAAAATTGTTCACAAACAGGAAGAGAAAATAGATGTTACCAGAAATCTGTATTTGTGTGGCTGAGCTTTGATGGATGTTTGCTTGTATTTGGCCTACAGGGCATGTGGCTTAGCTTCCATTATTTTTATAGTTTTGCAAGATATTCTGAATTCTATATGCAAATTTGAAAAGCAAGTACCTCATCCCTTTATGAGATTTGATACATGTCCGTGACAGAGTTGTCACCTCAGGTTGCAAAATTATGTCATTCTCTTTCTTTCTTGGAAAAGAAGGGGCAAAGTTGGTTCTTGTTAGACCCTAATACATCCATCAAGCAGAAGTATAGAGGCAGAGGGAAGGAACAGGCTTGATATAGATCATGAGCAACATCTTTATTCTGAAGATATGGTTTAAATTTTATTAGAAATTTATTGCAAGTAGCATACAGACCTCCCCCCCATCTTTATATGTATGTTTTAATTTAGGAAGCTTGCAGCTCTGCAGATGTTGTTGGACTCCCAACTCTGTCAGCCTCAGCCAGCAAGGTTTTCTGTTTGGCCCCAGTTGTGGCTCATCATTGATGAGCACTTGTGAGGTTTGAGTTATAGGTTTGCACTACTGATTGTGGGTTTTCCAAGTTTTGGGGCAAGTCAGGTTTCTCAGGGAGGAACAGGACAGAGAGCTCTGAGTGGTGTTGGGGCTGGAAGCCAGACAAGCTTGTCTGTATGCTGCTCCAACAAGCAGCAAATTGAGACTGAGCCATAAGTAGGTGTTTGTTTCCTTTAGGCTGGTTGATCCCACCTTCACACTAATGAAGGTCTTTTCTCTTAAATGAACCTGATCTGTTTTAGCAGTCTCAGGCTGTGATGATGCAGGGTGGCTCTGGAATGTGCCTGCATGGCTGGAGTCCTCAGGGTCCAAGAACAGAAATACAACTTCATCTAGATTGAAGGAGGCAGATCCCTGGGGTCTTTCTGGGGAGCTCAGTTCTGGGATGGTAGAAGCTCCATGAGACTTTTCTGTAAGCAAGTCTTCTTCCTGAACCATTAACTCAGAAACTTCTTCTGAGGATGAGATGCTGGGATCCTCTGAGGATGAGGGGTTGGGATCCTTGTCCATGACACATGGCCAATGGTCATGGATGATGGGAGCTGTAGTCCAACAGCTTGGCAACAGATTGCTATAGGTATAGGCAGCACCTAAAAGGAGCAGCCCAAGCATGCAATAGACGGAAGCCCGGTTGGTAAGTTATCCCCACCCCTACTTACTACACAATGATAGCCGGGCATCCCAGCGGCACAGAAAATGACAGTGGGCTTACGTCTTCTAAATCCAACACCTGCAGAACGACACTGTGTGCGTGTGCCTGCGTGATTTCATTAATAATACACCCTTGATAAACCCTTGATAAGCTTCTAAGGAACCTCAGATGACAGAGTTGTGCAAATCAGCAAAATCTGAGGTCGCTGAGGTTCTCCGAATTCCATCCCAAAATTCCAATTCAAGACATTGGTTTTTAGTCAGTGAATCACATTGCAAGCTCAGAAATGTACAAGCTTCTGCAGCAAGTTGCATCTCAGCCTGTGTTCAGTCTGGAAGCTGTGAACTGGGTAAAATCCTGAACTGAACTGAATTTCTCATGCATCCCTACCTTAGTTTTAGTTTGAAAACCTTTCCCCAGGAGATATCTCTCCTTGTTGAGTTAGAAAATGATCCTGGAGCTGCTCTGAGTTGTAGGGGTAGCCGGTGAGGCAGTGCAAGGAGGTGGCTGTCAGAATGAACAGCCTTCAGAGTTTGCCGCATGGTCTTCTGGACTGGAGCAGTGCTCCCTGGGGCGATCACATTGCACTATGCTGTTTTTTCCGCCTTCAAGAAATTGAAAAGGAAAAGATGAGTGTGGGTTTTCTGCCAAGCTCTCAGCAGCAGGATCAAGTCTTCAAACAGTATGACTTATTTGAAATTAGAAATGCTGGCTCTTTAATTGAAAACGTGAGTACCTGGTGGCAACAGGGATCCTCCCTTAGGCAAAAGGAACATTCTCTCTGATAGGACACAATGGAAGGCCATTCTGTGTGCTCTCAAAGTAGGTTGCCAAGTCTTTTGTCATGGAGGATTGCCTGTGGAGGATTCCAGCAGGACTAGCATAAAATTTGGCCCTTCGTCATACCGAAAAAGTGCACTTTGGACATGCTTGCCTCTGCATGCATACTCAACTCCCCCTCCATTGTTCTTACCTTTGATTATGTTAAAGCCCATTTTTTAATGGTAAATGAATGATAATCTAAATTGAAATAGAGTGATTCAAAAATCCTTGGGTCTTGTTCATGAAATGGCAGAAATTTTGGTTGCACGTGTTCTTCCCTTCGATGGTGCATCATCCATTAAGTCTGGTGTGGTTGTATCTCAGTTACAGAGCACATGCTTTGCATGCAGGAGGTCTCGCCCTGAAGAGCGGCTGCCAATTGGTGTTGACAGTACCGGTCTAGATGGACCAATGGTCTCGCTTAGTGTAAGTCAGTTTCCTATGTTCCTGCAGTTGTACGTAGAAAGCCCTTGCATTGCACACTATTGGAGGTGCCTGGGGAACAAGGGGGTTCTGCTCCTGCCAGGTTTTAGCAGCTCAGTAACATGTGAACTGGCTCTCTGTCTGGCAGTTGCTGGGTCATGGTAATTTTAATATTAAGTATGATATGAGCATTACATTATTTTTCTTTAGATCTAAAAGAGCCTCTTTGAGATTATTGAATTAACACGTTGAAACAAAAAGAATCTGTTTCCCCTGGAATTCCATCATTACAGGAAAATGTCTTGCCTGTCACTCAGGTGTGTTATCGACCTCTATTGACTTTTTTTAAAAAAAAAGCTTTGGGGGAAATAGGCAGAATACAAGTGAATGACTGAATGCCAATTACCTTCCCTAAAGGCAGAGGCTGGAATTCGTTGAATAATTCAGTACTTTGGTGTGGGTGGGTGCAGTGTGAGGCTGCACTCCTCTACACACTTCCTCTCAAGTATTCAGTAGGACTTACTTCTGAGGACTTTAGAAGCAAAAAAACCAAAAGCTCCCACCCCTGGGCATCAGCTTACAAGCAAGGGTGGGGCTGCAATAACAGACCTCTTAATGATCTAATTGACATGGGATCTTAGCCCATAAGTGAAACCTATGCCAAACAGGGCATTCCTGTTCCACTGCCTAGAGTTGATGTATCAGCCTGTACGGCAGCTTTGAAAACTGGACTTTATCTAGAAAGTTGGCTTAAAAATGCTTAAAATATATCAGTTCTAATTGTTGTGGCCCAAACATCACAAAGACGCCTTCCAGGTTTCAACACGTGTTTATTGATATAAAGTATAGTTGCAACTGAGAAAGATGCACCTTTGCCAAGGAGCACCTCTCTGACTCTTGCTGGGTGGGCCAGCTGTTTTATAGCAAGCTCTGATCACGTAGACATAAGACAATTGAACATGTGCAAAGTATGTTGTTGATGCAGTAGGAAAGTTAGCTGACCACTGATTCCTGTAGTTTCTGTGGTTAAGCTAGCTCCTTCCTGTCTGTCCTGTAAGAGGAACTTTCTTAACAGTCAGCCATTTCAAAGTTCACCCAGAGTGAAAGTTATTTCTGCACCAGGCACAAGATATGTATATATTTTTAATTAGCCATTCAACTCCAATACCAACATGGCTTCGCTTATGCTAAAATATGCCTATGGCAGCCATCCCAGAATGTACAGGTTACAAATGCCGCATGTTTTTCTAGTGCCTGTTTACTTGTGGCCTGAATAACTGCTTCAAAAGTGAAAAAGTGAAAACAAAATTAAAATACAAAGGCGGAGAAAATGATGTGTAACTATTTTCTTTGTAAGATTTCTTTTAAAAGAAAAAGACCTTTCATTTCTTACAGATTTTCTGAACCTATAATTATTCTTACTCGAACCATAACAAATAGGGAACAGTAAAAATGAAATAAACTCAACAACAGTTTGGCAGGAATAAGCAGAAAATGTTCCATCTGTTTAGGGTGAGGAAAATGTGTATAATTACTGTTAATTTTTCTTTTAATTGCTGAGTTATTAGTTTAAATCTTATGCATAACTGGTTAACAGAGCCCTACTACCCATTCCCTAATTATGGTCCCTGGATTTTTGTGTCTGAAATCAAGGGGAATGAGAACTGACATAAAGAATTCATTTCATTTGCATTTTTCCTCTTATCATTCATTTTCCCCTCAAAATAAGTGTCAGCTAGCTAGCAGATTATGAAACTCCTGATTTATTACTCCCTGTTAAGAGTATGGAATGGAAGGAAACGACTGTTCATAAAAATAAGAGACTAAAAAGAAACCTGTTTGATAAAATCAAGGATCCTTCCAGTCTAGTGAAAGTTTGAGACGTGAAAAGATGCACTATAAACATTTAAACATTCAAATAAATACAAAATGATGCTGGCTGCTAATGGCTTCTTTGCAGACATACCATGACTATGGATAAACAAGGTGAAATGGGGCCACCACGCCTCAGGACCTCTAGATGACAGTGGCCAGTAGGTGGAGGAAATCCCCCCTCCCATCTCTGCCATCATAAGGGGTAATTCAGATTAGCTGGACATGGTTTTGATACTTTCCCTCAGAAAAGAACGGTGAAACTGAATGGGTTTTGATATGTATTAATGGAGTAGCATATTAGTTTACTGATTGCTTTACCTTTGCATGTTACTGTGCTACATTCTCAGTACAATAGTGGGAAAGTTGTTTTGCATATATTTAATCATGTATTGATGGTATATGGTCTTGAGGTATGCTTTTTTCACACAAAACCATATGCCAGTGAGAGTTAGGAAAATGAGGAGTGATCCAGCTATGGGGCGGTATACAAATGCAATAAAATAAAATAAATTTTTTTACACGCACCTGGTCTGGGAAGGGGATACTGAAATTTTGAAACTATTAATTTTCTTATTTATAGCTGATAAAGTGAGGACAAATGCTTGAATATTAAAAGCACAAGCCTTTTGGGAAGTTCTCCTATTCATGTCCCATTGAAATGAATGGGGACTGCGCATGAGTACAGAGACCCCGGTGAATCATCGTAGCATGACTAGTCTTGTAGTTGTTGCAGAGAAGCCCAGACATAGGACGGCTCTCTTTCTACATGTAGTTGTACCTTGTATTTTTTGTTGACAAAAAAACCTTGGCTGAAATAATACCTTGGCTCAAAAATCCTCTTTGTTCTGGAAGTAGCAGCAGAGGCACAGGCATGGAAAGCTGACAGAGCCAACAATAATGCCTAGGATGGTTGCAGCAGGGCCCAAGTAATTGTGTACTTGCTTCCTCCATTGATTATATTAATGGGAATTGCTCCCATGGTAGCAGAAACATGAATACCTACCTGATTACCATTTTACTGCCCAGCCAGTTACCTCACAGGGATACCTTGGCCATCTAGAGCCTTGTCAGGAAACATAACCAAATCCTGAAGCTTTCCCACCAACTTGACAGGTCAAAAGTACCTGGGTACCCATTGTGATACTTTTTACTTTGAATATGGGTAATCAATTCTTGCTTTGTATAGCCAGGAAGCTTTTAGCCTGTGTTTTCTTTCCATTCCCCAGAGAAAAACTATTGCTCCATTTGTTCTGACCCAACCTAAAGCTGCCTTTGAGTTAAAGTGCCAATTCTTTCTTCTTGTGTGGGCATCCCTCATGCTTGCGGGTTTTGTGGCTCTAAGGTTAAACCAAGTTGCATTTGGCTTCCAAGGTAGTTCTTCCTGATCTTTTCCTTGCATAATTCCCCAATCCACTCTGGTGCTTTAGGTCATGTTTTGAGGGCCAGAGTTTCCCATTCTTTTCTTGAACCACTTTGTTGCCTTATTGGCTGGAGAGATTCATTTGTCTTGTATGCCAAGAAAGAGACATTTATCCCCTAGTGAAATGCCCATAGAGTCCATACATAATACAGCACAACATACTAGAGCATTGGGAAGCTGGTATTAAATGTCTCAAGCCAAGCACAGTTCTTTTAGCCATCCACAAGGATGGTTGACTTGTGGCCCTCGAGGTGTTTTTGCTTACAATTCCCAAGATTCATCTCCATTGGCTATGCTAGTTAGGGCTGATGGGAGTTGTAGGCCAAAACATTTGGAGGGGTCACAGTTTTAAAGTCTATTTGGAACTTTATAGCTAATACCCTTCCTTACCTTAGTAGCATAAAAGGCGGTTGTGTGCATAGACTGAAGATGTCTGCACCTAAGCCTTCACCTTTAAAAAGAAAGAGTAGCAAAAGGTTTTTAATTTTATTTTATTTTTCTATATGTATTTTTAATTGGCTTTTGGGGGTGAAACTTAACCTCTTCATGGAGACAGGAGGAAAAGAACGATGAAAATATATTTTAAAGTCTCTGCTCTATCCCTAGACGACTACAGCATTTCTTCTTTTTAGCTCTGAATATATTTGCTTCGTGGGCTCACATGCATATTATGCATAATCCTTTAGATACAGTTGCCAGCTGTCTGGTAGAGATAGTGGAGGATGGGGCTTGGAGCTTTAAAAATGGTGAGAATCCTTCACCCCAAAGTAGCGGAAGAGAAATAATTATTTGCATAATCTTTCTAGAGTTACCTAGATTTCTTGAAAGCAGCTTAACATATTTGGAATAATCTATTTGGGAAATGGTAGGGGGAGCAGGCCTTCTCTCCCCCCACCCCCCCTTCCCACTGTTCTCCTGATTGCATGCAAATGCATTACAATTTTCTCTGACCGATTCCTGAAGGGTTTATTCATTCTAAGAATGTTTTCTGTTGGACAAACAGCTATTCTTATTTTTTTTCTGTGCTCTGAGCTCAGCAGAAGACCCATAAAACCTCAAAGCTCTCATTTCAACGTGGATCAAATTCCTTTTTTAAAAAAAGTTGTACACATTCAGTGCATGGCAAAATTGAAAGTTTTTTTTAAATTTTTTTGCAGATTGCAAAGATTCTTTATTGTAAAAAATAAATGGCTGATTTGCCAAGAAATGGAATCCTGACCAACAGTGGCTAGATGTGGTAGGAAACATGTAGGGATCTGTGTATAGGATTGCAGCCTGTATTTCTTCAGCTTCCATAACATTCAGTATACAAACATTTCAAACATGTACTCTTTCTAAGGGATATTTGCATCTGTGAGTGCTAGAGCATCATTAAATCAAAACCCTTTTCCTTTGCATCCAATCCATGATTTATACTATTATTGTTAGATTATAACTCAAACGAAATATTTCAGGCTACCATCATCTCAAGCAGACATGCCAGTACTCCTGAATTCCCCCCCCCCCACACACACACAAATAGTACTGGGATGTCTGCCTGAGTTGACAATTACACAATAACTTGAAATTATTATTATTAGCAATACCAGTATAAATATTGCCTTGTTTAAGATAATATTCCTATGCTTGAAACATTTATATCCTGATGTTTTCTTTAAAGGAATTTCTAACTTGTTTTGCACCCTTGGATTGCATTTTCCCTCTTTTTTGGCCTTCTGCTAGTGTGCCTTTTTTTTCTTTAATCCTGTAAGGAATATGGAGACATTTGCATTTATTTACCTTTGTTCACTGTCCTTTCTGCAGTGAGTTTAGAATGGCAATTGAACCTCACGCCAATTCTGAGAGATAACTATTTACCCAAGGCAAGCCCTGTCAAATTCATAACTAAGCCAAGACTTGGAGTTTGGTTTTCCATGCAGATGTTCAATACTCTAGCAACTGCATCACTCTGGCTTTCTGAACGTTCATTTGTGCATAATGTATGTGAAGTGCTTTCAGTGCTTAGGACAAGGCAGCTATATAAATATTAAGCATTACCATGATAGTTTTGGGTTTAATTCACTTTTGTGGTTTGGCTCTGCCATGTGGTTATTTTTCAGCCTGGCAAATGCTCCTTTATTTATTTAATTATTTATTTCATTGCTATACTGCCCAATAGCCAACGCTCTCTGGGCGGTTCACAACAATTAAAAGCATAAAATGCAACATGATCAAACATAATATTAAACTTATAAAAGTTTAGAACTACAGTGTAAAACCAAAGAAATAAAGTAAAAAAACAAAACAGCAGCAGTGTAATGATCTAAAAACACAATAACAAAAATAGAAACAACAAATGCTGAAAGAATAAAATGCCTAGGAAAATAAGGACATCTTCAACAGGCATTGAAAAGATCACAATGTAGAGGCCAGGTGGGCCTCTCTAGAGGGGACATTTCACAACTGGAGTGCCACCACTGAAAAGACCTTACTTCATTTGGCGGGAGTCAGGGCCTCTGAAGACGTCCTTAGGGAGCAGGCAGGTGTATATGGAAGGACACAGTCCTTCAGATCCTCTTTCTTTCTTTCTTTTTTTCTTCCTTCCTTCCTTCGTTCCTTCCTTTCTCTCTCAAGTTCACTCCTTTGGAGATGTGCTAAAATGTGTGTGAGACACTGTGGGAAGGTTAGAAACAGTGCATCCACACCATCCAGCACACCCTGTGCAGATATTCTCCCTCTATCCTGCTCATCCTATCCCTTAATATCCCTGTCTTGTTCTAGCTAATGCTTGCTTCCCCTCTCTCACACCCACTGCAATCCCTGCCCGCTACAAGGCCCTAACAGTTTTGTTGGCAGCTTTGCCCTTGTGGCAAACTCTAGATTCGTAGTCCTGTATTCCAGGCTCCCACATGGAATGAAGTGCATTAGCTCTTCCTCAGGAACACAGTTGGAGCAGACATATTTTTGTTGGAAGCTGTAGCATCCTCCAGTAAGGAGTTAAGGGCTGCTTCACATGTGAAACATTTTTTCTCATATATAAGACCATCATCAGGGTACCATTGATATAGGGGCTGTCTTCATGGTGCTGAATTGGTGCCGCCTCCCTTTTCAAATACTGCACTTTCCCTCTCCCAGGGCAGCGTCGGGTAAGCCCAACGCTGAAGAGGGAACGTGGGGTTTCTGGGTGGCCATCTGGGTACTGAAGCGACTCCTGCCCTCTTCCTGGTGGAAAGCGACCAATCGCTGGTCATCTTCCACCAGGCACTGCCCCTGGGTTGACCCTGGATTGGCCCCGGAGTGATGTCTGACAGTGGAAGCGCCATATTGACGTCACTCTGTTTGAAAAAGTCAGGGTAAATCCCTGACTTTTTCAAATCACAGCATCCCACAGTGGCTGCAAAGCTGCACTTGCATCATCTAACCAATGCAGCACAGATCCACTGCCATTTCAGAGCTTTCCCTGTGTATGGACAGCCCCATAATCCTCATCTCATCCCAATATTAGGACAGCTTTCACATTCTGCAGCAACAAGAGGGCTATTAGCAAAATATGTAGTACACCATTTGTAATGTGCAATATGAGTGGATTTGCTATGTGTTTTCAAAATAGTATCTGTGGTTCCTCACTTCAGTGCCACTTGAAATAATAGAAGTGAAACAGAATTGGTGTGTGTGTGTGGGGTCTGTAAGGAAATAACGGTTATTTCTAGAATCATAAGATGCTGCTGCAAACTATACAGAACTTCAGAGAGCAATCAAAGCTATAAACTGTGACTTAGTGCCCTCATAAAATTTTACCCAAAAATAAATTTGTAGTTATGGGTGGCAGCCTTTACAATAAAATGTGCCATCATTTCTGTTTAAGTGTAACATATGTGAGGACTTTTGTTTTAATTCCCTAGTTGCCAGGCTCTTGGATGGAAGTTTTAAATAGCCTCTGGGTATCAAATACATAGCCTTAGGTTCTTGTTTTGTAATTTAATAAGAATAATTTATTGTGAAGAAAGAAGAAATGTGAATTGCCCAGTGGCTATGAAAGCACATTTACATTATAATGACTAGGCCTGTAGTGGGCAGAAAACAAGTGAAAAAGTGTGTGATGGTAGTAACTGCAAGAGGGTGGTCTGGTGACAGGGAAAGGGAAATTATGCGGAAGAGATTGGTCTTGCTTGGGAGTGCTGCGTGGTTGGTTGGTTGGTTAGTTGGTTGAATGATTCCTCCCCCTGCCCCCACCCCAGTTGCATTAAGAGAGTGCAGTTGACCTTCTGCACTCATGGTTATTATCCATTTAATTTTTGTGAACTGCCCAGGCTGTTGGGAAGTTTAGAAATGAAATGAAATGAAATGAAATAAATAAATAAATAAATAAATAAATAAATAAATGTATAGTATGGGTGAGGAACCTCAGGCCCTGGGGCCAAATCTGGCCCTCCTGTGGGCCTAAACTGGCCCTTCCTAGTTCCCCAGATGGCCACACCCTTCCCCTTGGTGCCAGCTTTTTCTCCAACCACTGATCATTTGGTGGTTTCCCTGCTTTTCTACAGGTTTTTTTTTTTTGCAGTTCCTCAGTTTTTATGACTGTTCATTTCTACCTCTGTATGGTAGCAGTTGCTGTAATTGTTACTTTACATACCAATTTATCTGAAAATCTGTTTCTTTTCTTAAGTACTTGTACCTCATATAAGAGAAGCATATGATGGCAAGGTGTAATAGAGGAGCTCAGGGATGAGCCTGTTGGCCCTACCTCCTCTATTATCTCCCTGTCACTGGCTTTATCACCTTCCTCATGTTGGGATGGTGAACTTCTGCACTGGGGAGGCTCCTGGAAGATCAGAGTTCTAAACTGTGCGGAGAGCCTGCATTTGTAGGGACAGCTCCCCTCTGCAGGTATCCATTTTACCAAGGCGTGGAGTAGGAATCTTCTCTCCCCTTCATTGAATAAAGTTCACAACAGCAACAAATTGTGAATCCGTCAATTCTGAACGGAGAGAGCATGGACTGCTAATGAGCCCACAAACTCTGGAAGATAAGTATAACATGAATGTACCAGGATTCTGACAAAGGATGTGAGCTCTGTCTTAGCACTCTGAGGATGTTTTGACGTCTGGTGGTGTTGAGATATCTCCCTTGAATCTTCCCTTTTTTGTCTACATTGGCACTGCAGTCCTGAAGGGGATTTGATCCTGATCTATCTCAGTCCAGGTCATAGCAAGATCCACCTCTTTCTCTTGATCCCTAGTTACCAGTGGCATTGGGTACAAACAAAGACTTTTCATGACCACCAGCATCCGTGTCTTATGGCACATATTACTCATCTTTAAGAAAATATATCTAATTTCATTAGGGGTATGGACAAGTTCTTGCCTTGCCCACCTATTCAAGGCCTCTTTTGAAAACTGGCCATTTTGGGTGCAATGTGATTATTTTTCATCTCCTGCTGTCCCGCTTCAATCAACAATTCTCTCAATTGAGGGGAGTTTGAGGTAACAAAGTCATGGTTTTGTTTAGTCTGTCAGTTTCATCACTCTGGTGTATGCTACTTAACCTTTGACCTTGCCAATGCTCAATTAAGTTCCTCTCTGACCTTCCATCTTTGTCCACCCACCATTGAATACCCTAGAAATGAATATCCTTTGCCTTCCTGCCTGCCTGCCTGGGGGTCATGGGGCTCCCTCAGAGACAATGTCAAGCAATTCTCAGAAACAAGACTATGTTGAAGAAACCTATCTGTTTTCAGCAGGCACAGATCCTGAGGTGCAGAAACAATTCCCAGAGGACTATAGTGACCAGGAAATTCTATAGACTCTGACCTTATTTTGCTTCCTTTCCATGTGGATAGCCTCAAAGTTGCCCAAGTTTGGTAGAACTTCACTTTTGTAGTCAGTGACCTTGACAGCAAGCATAAATTCAGGTTCTGCTGCTTATCCTCAGCAGCCAGGACCTGCTTCTTTATGCTTAGGGAAAGTGTTTCAACATACTTCTTTCTCCTCATAATAAAATCTAAAAATCATGAAAGAGATCACAATTTTGAAATTCCCCAAGAGCTTCCAGATCTTGTATGAAGTATTGTGCCTCATACCCCTTTCATTATGACTATGACCATTCCTAGCCCTCCGCGTGGTCTGCCTGTTTTATAGTACTATTTTTAGGTGCTATTTAATTTTATTGATTTTGTAACTCTGTATTTTTCTTTTGTTTTTGGTAAGCTGCCCTCAGAGTGCCATTGGCATTGAAGTGCAGGGTATAAATTTTAAAGCAATAGCTTTGGCTCAGTTGGTACCGTGTATCAAGCACTGCAGATACACGGTGGTCTATTTCTGAAGAAAAGATAGTATTGGAAATTATGTTAGGTACTTAATAAGGGACAAATTATGGTGGTGTTGCCAGTGGGTGGCCGTGTATGTCTGACATCCTGATGTGAGAATGGACTAAGGGCCTGATTTTAATGCATCATGTTTTTCAACTCCTGATAAATGTCAATAGCCAAGGTGTTTTTATTCACCTTTGAATATAAAAATAATGGATTCCATTTGCTAGTTAACATTGTAAAATAATAATAATACTTTCCTATTGTTCTTCTGATGAATTTGTTGCTATGCATCAATGACCCAGAAAAAACAGTCTTCAATAAGGCTGTGAAATTTGTCATTGCCATACAGCTGTGGAAGGCAATAACGTTCAAAATTACCTGAATAGAAACAAAGGCACATGACTGCAAAAAGGGCAGAAAAAAGTAAAATGAGGTAATGAAGCTTATGGTAGTAAGAGAGAGAGAGAGAGAGAGAGAGAGAGAGAGAGAGAGAGAGAAGGAATCAGGTTGAAAAAGGTGCATGTTGATGTTATCTCACGGAAAGAAGTAAAATGCCTTAGCTGTATCAATCTTTAAATAATTTGGGAGTAGTAAAACATCAAGCACTTATTATTTAATAAGCATCTGATATCAGTGTGCATTATTGCCGAAGTATAGATTGGTCTCTAAGAGAGCAATCCTGTGCCCCCTAGACAGCATCTAGGGGACATAGGATATTTTGGTTTTCTGGCTCCAAGCTTGGGACCAGGAAAATACACTCGTGTCCCATGCCCCCTCACAACCAGTACTTCTGAGTAAACACGTATAGAACTGACTTTTAATAGTGTAGTCACTCAGAAGCTTTTTTTTAAAGTCTAAAACAGCAAACTAGAAAGAAGTGTACGCTTACTTCTGAGGCCTTACTTCTGTTTATTCAGAAGTAAGTCTCTCTGTTCAGTGGGGTTTACTCAAAGGTAAGCATGCATGGGATTTTAGTATGACTTGGATGTAAATGCAGTTGAAATCAGTGGGATTTACCCTTGGGTAAAGGAACCAGCAGATCTCTATTTTATGGACTTGGAGATGCACAGCCTTGCATGATCAAAGTAAAGGAAAATCAATCCATTGCACTGGTGGACTGGCAGGAAAAGGGTTTAAGAGGGAAAATTTTTAAAATCTAAAAAATCAAGGGATGAACTGATCTGATCCAAACTTGGCTTGCTGAAAGCCCTCCTTAAGAGCTATCACTGTGCTAATTTTGATTTCTTTAACTTTAAAAATGAGGGAGCTGTGGGCAAGGAGAGTGCATTTTCCACATTTCTTTTAAAATGAAAATGTGTACTCAGAAGTAAGAACATGGAGTTACATGGGACTTCTCTCCCTTCCCCTTCATGGTTGAGCTGAGAACTGCCCTGCCCTCCTCTTTTGTTAGCAAAACCACCCTTAGATTCACACACCCCCAACAAAGAATGGGGTGGTCATGTAGAACAGAACCACAGCAATACACGGGAGGGAGGAGCACATTTATTTTGCATGGAGGGAAAATAATCCAGATTTTCCCTGCTCCAAAAAGAAATTAAACATTGAGGGGAAGAGGTGAAATGAGTGCAGTATGTTGACGACATCATGTGAGTACTGGGCTGCAAAACCACATACCAGGCATAGCGAGCGTGTGAAAAATCGCTGATGTGATGTAGCTCATAGGCTTCAAGAAATTCCAGAACAGTCAAAAGCTAATCACCACTACTGTGATGAGATCCCCATCAAAGTGGTTTCCCCATTGCCATATCCACGGTTCTGAACACAAGGGAAGGTTAATCCATACAAGGGATCCAAACTCAGACAATGGAGGGGATGATTCCTGACATGATCCTTCTGGCATTCAAAGGAACAAATTCTTGAAAGGCCTAACAAACCACCCATAGTGAGCTAGTCCAACCTCAGATCATACTTTGGTAACCCAAGGGCAACATGGTCCAGGCTTAAACAAGAGCACAGGGAAGGCAAACCCTCAGACATGAGGAGCTCCATGTTACAGCTTTTGCATTGCTAACTCCTCACCGCATGAGTCCAGGCAGAGGAGAGAAAAGGTCTAACAATAAGAGATCAAACCCAGTCTGCTGTTGCACTGAGCTGACAACTAACCAAGACACATAATCTACAGCAAAGGAGAGTGCCTTCACTATCCCTGACAAAGAGGGTGAGAGGGACAGAAAGAGGAGGAGGGAAAAGAGGATATCCTAACTTCCCTGCTGCTTTGGAGGAGAGAGAGGTCTCCTTCCACCACCGCTGGACCAATAGCAGTCACCAAGTAAGGGAATTCACTAGCTCACATGGGGCAGCAGTTATGCATTAATTTAAAACTTTAAGGAAAAAAATGAAGTCATTCTTTCCATCTACAGTTTTACCTCTAAAATAAAGTGTGGACAGTTTAAATGTATTACCCTCTGTCAACAACTAGATTTAAACTGGCTGTAATTTTCTTTTCTTTTTGTTTCCATATTTATCTTTGTATTTGGAAAATTAATAAAATCTTTTTTTTAAGAATTCTTTCCAAAATGTTCTCTATTTTTGTTCATAGTTGCCAATTCCTATCCTAATGCCCCCTGAGAGAGCTTCTCTATGTTTAAGCTCCTTGAATGTAGTATAGTTCTTTCTATTTGAAAGAACGTATTCTCCCTTATGAGCCTGCCCGTGCTTTGAGATCTTCTGGAGAAGCCCTTGTTTCAGACCTACCATCTTCACAGGCGTGCTTGGTGGGAACATGGGAGAGGGCCTTCTCGGTGGCTGCTCCAGTGCTCTGGAACTCTCTTCCCGGGGAAGCTAGGCTGGCTCCCTCCTTGATGGGCTTTCGGAAGCAGGCTAAAACGTTTTTGTTCCAGCAGGACTTTGGAGAATAATCTGGCCCTCCATCTATGTTAATGTCTTATAATTTTGTTGTGTATTTTAAACTATGTTTCCCTACCCCATGTATGTTTTAAACTTTGTAAGGCCGCCTTGAAGCCCAGCATTGGGCAAAAGCCAGGATATAAATAAATATAATAAATAATAATAATAATAATAATAATAATAATAATAATAATGACCCAATATTATGGGAGGAAGACAAACGTATATACATTACCTCTTCCCTAAATGTAAGGTGATTCAACAAAATGGTTCCAGTAATTGTCCTGGACTTGGGTGACAAGCGTGCAAGATGTAATCACCTTTTGAGGCAATTTAGGGAACTGTAATATTTATAAGTTACAAAACTACATTGCTCTCTGCCCCCCCCCCTTTTCTGGACCCTTGCATATCAATTGGCCTGCTAAAGCCCTGCAGACTAAATGGAGAAAGCATTGTAATTCCACAAAACCTCCAGATGCAGCATTATTTAGACAGCAGAATATTAAACAGTTATTGAACTTGGTAAGTTATTGTAGCAAAGACGGAAGATGGTGTGCTGCTCACCACTTTCTTGGACAGGCTGTTGGTTAGTTTACATCATGCTTTATCTTTTTACTGCTGCTGAAATCCCAATTAAATAGATTCAGTTATATCGGTCCAGTTTTCCAGAGCTAGCCATTCCTGCAGGCATTCATATATCATTCTTAGGAGCTGTCAGCCCAGCGCAATTAATGGCACGGATCCCTGAGAGTTACAGCCTTGTCTGTTTCATGTGCCTTGGGCAACCAGCTGTACTCAGCACTCCGGCTGACTATCAGGAGAATGGCAATTTCTGCCCCCTCTCCTCATTTCGGCTACATCTGTCATACCAGAGAGGATGCAGACACTTTTCTTCCACCATTACCCTGCAGTGGAAATTTCTACACAAAATTAGGAGGAAGTTTTAATACATAGAGGTTTTATTTTATTTAAAAGTGATATCCCCCCTCCCTGTGGGAACCCCCAATAACTTGAAATCTAAACAGGTCATACTGAAGCAAGCAGGTCATACTATATTCTGGTGCAAAAACCTGGAATGGATTGTGGAAGAAAACAGTGGCCTGTACCAATTTCTTTATTTATTAGAGTTCTAATCCACTTTTCAGGACACAGTGCCCCCTCAAGGGGGTTTCCAATGTTGTTTTGTTTTGTTTTGAAAACATCTTAAGAATACTACTAAATCCAACAATTTAGTAATATCCTATTACTTTGGTAGTTTTCAACAACAAACCTATTGTGATTTAAACCCAAAGGTGATACGATGATCAATTACAACAGGGGTGGGCAACTTTTGGCCTTCCAGATGTTTGACCTACAATTCCCATGATCCCCCACCATTGGGTATGCTGACTAGGGCTGTTGGGAGTTGTTGGCCATAACATCTGGAGGGCCACAAAGTGCCCACCCCTGAATTACAGAGTTGTTTTTCACAGTTGATAGCATCACTTGAGAACATGTTCGTGCATAGTTAAACTATGGAATTCACTACCACAAGGTGTGGTGACGGCCACCAGTTTGGATGGCTTTAAAAGGGGGTTGGATAAATTCCTGGAGAAGAAGGCTATCAATTGCTATTAATCCTGCTGGCTATGTGCTACCTCCACTACCAGAGGCAGTAAGCCTATATACACCAGTTGCTGGGGAACATGGGTGGGAGGGTGCTGTTGCACCATGTCCTGCTTGCTCATCCCTGGCCAATGGCTGGTTGGCCACTGTGTGAGCAGAGTGCTGGACTAGATGGACCCTCGGTGTGATCCAGCATCAGGGCACTTCTTATGTTCTTACATTGTTTTGATTCTCTCTCTCTCCCCCCCCCCCCCAGTTTCCATTTTTCTTTCTTCTTTGCCATTTAATCCCTATTAACTCTGTTGATGTGCATGATTTTGTCAAGGATGTCATGAATGTATAAGGAAAATCACAAGTTTTCAAAGCCAACCAGGTTAAATGGTAGTGTGTGAACAAAAACAGGCAAAGAACCTGATTGTCAAAGGAGGAGAAGGAAAAGCAAGCAGGGAAGAAGCAACAGTTAGGGGAATAGAAGCATATCACACTGCACTGAAACAACACAACGGTTCAGTTAGTGGGGTGTTATTTGTTGCCATTTGTTTTTCAACAGCAACAAATGTATGTATTCATTTTGAGACAAAACAATGCTATCTATTAGGACGGTTCATAGCTTTGTCTCTGGATCCAAATTTGGACTGAATCGGTCTGAAACCGAAGCAGGTTGGATTGGGTCTGAAGTGCTTTGGAGCACTTTACACTGTTCCGGACCCCCTGAGTATGAGCCACCTCCTCCTTACCCGGACTTGTCATGAGTGCCCACAGTTACCAGCACCTCTTCAAAGGAGTTGCAATCTGTATAATGAACAAGTAGCAACGGTAAGAACAGACCACGGAACAACGGACTGGTTTAAGATTGGGAAAGGAGTACGGCAGGGTTGTATGCTCTCACCTTACCTATTCAACTTGTATTCAGAACACATCATGCGACGTGCTGGGCTTGACGAATCCAAGGCTGGAGTTAAAATCGCAGGAAGAAACATTAACAATCTCAGATATGCAGATGACACCACTTTGATGGCTGAAAGCGAGGAGGAGCTGAGGAGCCTTATGACAAAGGTGAAAGAAGAAAGTGCAAAAGCTGGGTTGCATTTAAACCTAAAAAAATCCCCAAGATTATGGCAACCAGCTTGATTGATAACTGGCAAATAGAGGGAGAAAACGTGGAGGCAGTGACAGACTTTGTATTTCTGGGTGCAAAGATTACTGCAGATGCTGACTGCAGCCAGGAAATCAGAAGACGTTTACTTCTTGGGAGGAGAGCAATGACAAATCTTGATAAAATAGTTAAGAGCAGAGACACCACACTGACAACAAAGGTCCGCATAGTTAAAGCAATGGTATTCCCCGTAGTAACCTATGGCTGCGAGAGCTGGACCATAAGGAAAGCTGAGCGAAGGAAGATAGATGCTTTTGAACTATGGTGCTGGAGGAAAATTCTGAGAGTGCCTTGGACTGCAAGAAGATCAAACCAGTCCATACTCCAGGAAATAAAGCCAGACTGCTCACTTGAGGGAATGGTATTAAAGGCAAAACTGAAGTACTTTGGCCACATAATGAGAAGACAGGATACCCTGGAGAAGAGGCTGATGCTAGGGAAAGTGGAAGGCAAAAGGAAGAGGGGCCGACCAAGGGCAAGATGGATGGATGATATTCTGGAGGGGACAGACTTGACCTTGGGAGAGCTAGGGGTGGTAACGGCCGACAGAAAGCTCTGGCGTGGGCTGGTCCATGAAGTCACGAAGAGTCGGAAGCGACTGAACGAATAAACAACAACAACAAATCTATCTATCTATACACAGACATACATACATATTTTGGTTTATTGTAGACCAGTGCTTTGGACTTTTTCTACACAAGGCATTTATTGTGAGCTCATCATTCCATACTTATGGTTGTTCATGGGTTCTTTAGATGACCTTCCAGTTTCACTTCTGTTTTTAAATAGCACTTTAGGCAAGATTTTTTTAGAGCAGGGAAAATGCAGCATTCCTTAAAGAAAGTGAAAGAAAACATTTATTTTCACAGTATATTTGTGCTATTCTGCTATACCACAGTGCCACCTGGAGGTTATGTAGTGGAAAAGGAGGAAAGGAAATGCTCTGCTTGTAGTGCTCAGATCCCAATTCTGTGACAAAACCAAAAGTAGATATAGTGGATTAAGAGCCTTTGTCTAGAAAAGCTCTTGTCCCTTCCTGTCTCATATCATTTTATTCAGGACACCTTTCTGCCAAAGCTTAAGATTTCAACATGATATACTAAATGTGTGATCACATTTAATGCAATTTAGGGTTTTATTGTTACATAATAGCTATAGGGGAGTCTGATCTCTGGCATACAAGGAAGGGGGACTTATTCCCCTGCTCCCAATTGCTGTGGTCTCAGTGAAAACTTCCCCCTCCCAATGCTGCTATTTGCTGTAGGAGGGAAGACACTCTGAGTTTCTTCGAAATTGAACTCAACACCCCAATAGAGTCTGGGCTCTTCTCTCCCCCTACACCCACACATTAGATTGAAGGAAAACCTGCTGTTCCAGATAAATCTTATGTGTGCAAGTTCACGTGAAAGAATGACAGAGTGGGCAAAAGCAGACAAAACAGAGAATCCTTGTTTCCTACTATGATGGCTGCCATAGGCATATCTTAGCATAAGCGAAGCCATATTGGCACTGGAGTTGAACTATTCATTGAAAAATCTTGTGCCTGGTGCAAAAATAACATTCACTTTGGGTGAACTTTGTAATGGCTGACTGTTAAGCAAGTTCCTCTTACAAAACAGGCAGGATGGAGCTAGCTTAATCACAGAAACTTAACCACAGTGGTCAGCTAACTTTCCTATTGAGTTGTACTTTGCACATGCTCAGTTGTTTATGCTTGTGTGACCAGAACGTGCTAATAAAACAGCTGGCCCACCCAGCGAGAGTTGGAGATGTGCTCCTTGGCAAATGTGCATCTTTCTCCATTGCAATGTTAACCCCTTTCTATATAAAAAAAAGGTGTGTTGAAACTGGGAAAGCGTCTTCGCAATGTTTGGGCTGCGACACTCCCTTTCCCCCATCTCCTTTGCTTAGAATAAATGGTGTGCATGTTGAGACTTTTTAGTCAGAAGAAAGGGCATGTATCAATAAAAATGTCATGTGTCAGGAGCTGTTTATTGATGGTCACATGGTGATATCAGTTCAACCACTTTCAAGTAAATGAGTAGCTGGTCAAAGAAAGAAGAGCAAATACCCATAAAAGCTGTAATAACGAGAACCTTTCTGTTTTGTTTGTCTTGCATTCATTGTGTTTTGTCAATAGCAGATGGACTCAAGAAGATGAGATCTAGATAAATAGGGCCTGGAGAAGAGAGATGACGCTTTTCTTGTAGTTATTAACTTAACGGTGCTTATAATAATACATTTGCCTTGTAAACTCTCAATCTGATAAGAAATGCTGTCAAATATTAGAGTTGAACAAATTACACTAAGTGGTCTAAGAGCTCTTTCACACGTGATGTTTCTTCTTATGAACCGGAATTAACTCTGTAGGGGGAAAACAGTGTATCTATAGCGTACATGTGTGTAACTGTAGTTGCTTAGGGGCAATACTGAGCGAGGGAGGGCATGGGGAGCTGCCTCCACATATTTAAAGATCAAACAGGATTACTCCACAAGATTCACTGGATGTCAGCCAGTTTACTAGTCTCCTCAAGGAGTGACGATTGTTGTAGACCACTAAATGGGCCCATGCTCTGGGTTTGCATGACAAAGGCGCAAGTCTCTGCTTAAAAAAGGTGATTGCTTGATTTGTGTTGTGCACGTTGCTAAAGTCATTGTGGTTGCTAAAGTCATTGTGGATACGGAAAAAGTAAGTGTAACAGCTGCCTTTAAAAACACTTTGTTATTGCAGTTTAATCTTGATGGACCTTGCTGAAAATCTTTCTCCCATTTCAACTGCTGTTCCTTACCTTTGTTCCCTCCTATCCTTACGTTTTCTCTCTCTTTGTTCTGGCTTCAGACCTGTCTCTTTTATGGTTATTATTTCTTTGTTGTGTAGAGCACATAGCACTTCCACAACATTGGGAAAACTGAAACACATTCAACCATAGCAGCTTGGTTTTTTGGACTGTGGGAGAGTTACAACTTCAATTTTGCTCAGTGGGGGATTGGCAATATCTAGTGCTTTTCACAATGAGCACAATCCTTTGCATGTTTACTCAGAGATAAACCTCATTCATTTCGATGGGATGCCTGTCTTAGCCTTTTGCAGTTTGGGATGCCTGTCCCAGCCTTTCCTTTCTTTGCATATAAAATTTAATTTTTATTGCTTCTAAAACAAAAATAACAAGATTTTAAGCCTCCCTCCCTCTCTCCCCCCCCTCTTATACTCTCGGCTGAACCAACATCTCTCTCCCCCCCCCGCCCCCATTACAAATTTATTTAGATGATCTGTTAAATTTTCAGCTGCAGTTAGTCTATTCCACAGGTTCTATGCCCGTTTTAGAGTAATTATGGCTGTGGACTGTACCATTTCCCCCTCTCATGTTCCTTATGAAATGTTTTAGAGTGGCTTTTTGAATCCAATTCATTTGCAGGGAAATGTCTTGTTTCTATATTTTGCTGAATTCACACATCATCTCTCTGTCTGAATGATCTGTGGCAAAACATGAGAGTATGTTTCACCACTGCTAAATCAAACACTTAATCAGATTCAGCATATATTTGAATCTGCTAACATTAGGCAAAATGCTTCTTTTTTTCTTGCTCCCAACTCATCTCTCAAAGCATCAGATGTTTTCACTCTTCTCTTAAGAAAGGTCCTGCAATAAAAGCAGCCTTCTTCCTCCCTCGCAGCCTTCCTACTTGAAAATCTTCTGTAGGAAAAGCATTTGTTTGTTGCAAACAACAATAGTTCAGTTTAGGCAACATATCTGTTTAACATCTCTTTTTATTATAGGAGTTTTATTGTTGTGCTGCTTTATTACTGTTTAGGTTTTTATAATGTGAGTCTTACTGTTGTACACTGCTTTGGGAGGGGTTGCTGCCCTGAAAGGTGGCCAATAAATATTTGAAATAAATAAATAAAATAAAAACATATCCGCATGGAATGCACACATAGTGCTTAGGATTGCACCTACAGGTTCCAGTTTTGACCTCCAGTGTATTCCTCAGAACGGATGACCAGAACCGACATGTGTGCACACAAACTGCACCTTTGCAGGGAACAGATTGTATATACAGCTCCTGTTCAAAAGTTATGATGAATGTGGGAATGTTGGAGATGGGACCAGGAGGAGCGCTCCCTCACAGCTTGAACAGCTCTAATTCCTACCTAGGTGTGCCACATATTTGTTTACCTTGGAGGCAAATTGCATGTTACAAGAACATAAGAAGAGCCATGCTAGATCAGACCGAGGGTCCATCCAGTCCAGCACTCTGTTCACACAGTGGCCATCTAGCTGTCAGCCAGGGACCAACAAAGCAGGCGATGGTGCAACAGCACCCTGCCACCCATGTTCCCCAGCAACTGGTGCTTATGGGCTCACTGCTGCAGGTACTGGAGGTAGCACATAGCCATCAGGGCTAGTAGCCTTTGATAGCCTTCTCCTCCAGGAACATTATGCTTAATGTGTAGTGTGAAGCTTCACTGTCTAATTTTCTTAATGGATTATAAGCATATAGGACAATTTTGGGGTGGGGTGGCCACAGTGTGTACCCTCTAAAAATCCCCCTCCCAAAGCATGGGTAGGAACATTATCAATGGGTACTACTCACGATGGCTATGCATTATTTCCAGCATCAGAGGCAGTAGGCGCCTCAGTCCACAACTTCAAAATTCTCTTTTGAAAGCACTCACACCATCTCTCTCTCTCTCTCTTTCTCTCTCTCCCAACTGACCCCACCCCTCTATCTCCTCCCTCATGCTCCCTCTCCCTGCCACCATTCTCTTATTTTTCTAAATATGCACCATAGTGCTCAATAGAATTGTTTAAGGTGAATTCAATTGCTCATACAATATGAATACAAAATATGGCATTGATGAAAAGAATAAACTAGCAATAAGTATTCCTGTGATGTAGAGTAAAATGCTACTGAGTAGATTTGTAAAGCAGCTGGGTTGTTAATAATCTGTTTACACCACATGCCACAGCTCAAATATGTTCGCTATTTGACATGATAACATCCAGTGGCTACCAGGGAGGACCCACCCAAGGGAAATAGGTTATTAAACTGCAAGCCTGACCCTGTAAAAGTTAGTAAGAATTAATTGTTTAGATGCTATAATATTTAAAGCATCCTTCACTAAATGGACATGTACTCAGATGCAGGCAGGAGTAGGCATAGATATGTGCTCTTCCCTGCCAATACAAAGGCATAGTAATGGCTTGTTTTGCCCTGGGCATACAGTGAGTTATGCCACCATTAAGCATTTATAAATACCTTTGTTTTTCCACTGACTTTTTTTTGTCTGCAGAAAATGTGATCGTATCGATTCCTTCTGAGGGCAACTGCATGGGTCCCCTGACCTTGTGAGCCTCTCTCTCTTATTTCCCTCCCCCCCATACCCACCTGTTAGATCAGTTCTGCCAAATGAGATCAGCAGATGGATGCTCAGGTGTTTCACTTGACTGTGTATGAATAATTTCCTCCTTTGTGTAAAACCGTCATCTATGAGCGTTTAGTTTCCTGGGGTGGAAAGCTAATATGCGGTTCCATATAGATGAATTTGCAACTTATAGCAGCGACACCCCAAAGTACATTTTGGTAAGCTGCAGTCAATTTTTTAAACTCCAAATAGGGATCAATATGTTCAAACCCAACATCAATGCCTCTATAATTAGATCAACCTTTGCACATAAAGAAGGATAAGTGAATTGGAATGGTTGGGAAAGTTTAAGGCCCAGTGCACATACAATGCTGCCTCAGGGGATCACATCAACAAATAGCACAGAAAAAAGCCATAAAATCTCAGTCTCAGCTGTGATTATTAAAAGATGCGTAGTATATGCAAGCGCTGGATGAGAGTTCTGGCCAGATTCACCCATCTTTCGCCTTTCTCCAGTCTGTGATTGGAGGTAACAAAGGGATTCTCCTGTGTACTGCTGTTGCTCCTTTGGGAGGCGGAGTGGAGCACAGGGGAATCCCCTTGTTATCTCTAATGACAGAGTGGGTGGAGCCTGCGGAGGGAGTTCTTGAGCCAGCGATGGCCCACCCATGATTTATGCTCAGAATGGCTTACAAATGTAAGGGGTAACCTGTGGCTTGGATCTAGCCCACGCTCACATTCACCTGACCCATGGCTGGCACCGGCCAACTCCAGATCTCGTTGGGTTCAGGCATATGCCTTGCAGTAAAGGCAGAGTGAGGGGAGGAAGCTTTGGGCCCTGCTACCCAAAATCACCAGGTGTGCCTTTAGGTAGCAGAACCTAACAGTAGATACTTCCTAAGCTGCACTGTTTCCCCCTCAATCCAGAAGAAAGGAATGTTATTAAAAAGAACGTCAGTGTAATATTGGTCAGGACCATCCAAACTGAATCAGTATTAAAGCACACATTTTGAGAGTTTTTTTTAAAATTTGTAGATTAATGCAGAGACAAAACAAACTGGAATTATGGGTAAAAGCAAGCAATAGTGTCAGGGATCAAAAATAGATGGGTCGTTCTACCCCTACCTGATGTGACAAAGCAATCATTGAAAAGCAGAGTGCACCACTCTTCTGTTTGAAGGAAGCCTTCTGTCCCTTACTATCACAACCTTGCTTTGTCCATCCTCAGTGCCACTAGAACAGATTGAAATGTAGAAAAAGTGTCCCTTAGTTGCAGCAGGACTCTAATGCTCCTCCCTTTCACATCCTCATGATGAAACCAATTACCTAGATCCATTTCAATTGGGCTTCAGGACTGTGGTTGTTTTAGAATTGTTATCTGTGCTCCAAGCTCTACTCAGCACTTTTAGGCTAAGGTTGGGAGACAGCATTTAAATTCCCCACAATGGCCCTGAGGTAGCTTCACTCTGGGACTCAGTACTGCCGCCACCACCAGGGAAGTCTGACAGAGGGCTTCTGTTATAAACTCTTTTCAACATCCTGCAGTAACCTTTGAACATTCTGGGTGAGATGCTTGGCATTCTAATGTTTTTAAACGGGCAAAAAAGCTTTTTTGGCCTGGAGGCCAAATTGCTCCTTGGACCAATTTGGTGGTCTGGATGATATCAAGGGGGCAGGGCCCCACCTGAAGGCCCTCTCTTGATGTTATCTATCCCCTCCCCACTCCTTTTGCCTTTCTCCAGGCAGTGCTTGTGGAGTGGGCAGTGTCCGCAGAGTGAGCCCAGGCCTCCACGGGCCAGGTGGGAAACCTCTGTGGCCCCTCCCTGTTTTAAAAGAATCTCATCTATTTTTCTTGCTTTGTGCTCTCCCTGCTCCCCTTCAGTTGTTATTATGTTGTACTAAAACAAATCTCAAAGTTGTCATAGTAACACATGGGTGTGCAGGCCCTATAGAGGAACATTGCTACTTACCTCAAAAACAAATTTTATTGTAAGAAAGAACAGATGCATTTTCATCACTTGGTGACTGCAGCACCAAGCCCTGGTGATCTTTGTGTGCAAATGAGTATTTCGCTCACACAAAACCACAGATGGAGCTTTCGTATCTCCTCATGTTGCTGTAAACTCAGTGCTTTTCAATGCAGTCAGTTCACGGATACAGTTGAGAGTCCTCAAGTGATGTTGCAGCCATAACATACTCTCTAAGGGAGAGGGAGAGCACCAGAAAGTGTACGTTGGCTTTCTCATTTTTTAAAATTCGTAATGTAAAATGTACAAAACACAAGTGACACAGGGCCAAATGCATGACTCTCAGCTCTGTGTCATTTGTAGCTAACTTCTGAAATAATTTGTGAAGTAATTAAACTGAGCCAATCCATAATAATTTTCATAAGTTTTACAAACGTTTTACAAAATAAGTACCTAACCTTTATAATTTCTCCTCCAGCTGAGAAGTGGCTGCTGAGGGGAGATAGAGGAGTAAGCAGGAGACGCTGTGTGTTCACACAGTGAAAGCATCTTCTGCCCTTGGAAATTTGTCAGTGTCCGAACAAGGGAAATGTTTAGAAGCGTGATAAGAGTTTTAGTTACTTAGCTATTTAAAGCTTCTTTTTTGGGGGGAAGGCACTCAGAATGGGTTACAGAGACCATAAGAAGACAGCTTCTGCCCTCAGGCTTCCAGTCCAAAAGACATGACACACAAGGGGAAATGGATGGGAAGAGAGGAGGAAAAAAGCAAACTCAGGCACCAGTTACAGTTCTTGTAACAAACAGCTGGGATGGAAACAGTTCAGGAGGCTTGATGGGGGGAGGGAATCATAGAGGATAAGGCTATTAATGGGCTCATCTACACATATGAGCCTTCCAGGAGGGAGGGAGGAGGATCCCAGACTTTACAGCTTCCGGGATCATTCCCCTGTGTGCACATGCCCATGCATCATCCCAGAAATCAAGAGGGACATTGCGGGTGCCATCCCTCCCCCCCAGAAATGGAGTGCAATTGTGCTCCACCACAAGTTTTTTTAAAAAGCAGTAACCTTGAAACTGCTCCCCCCACCCTCAATGGGCATGGACTGCCCCTGTGCAGCTCTGTGCCAATTTCCAGGGCCCTGGTACTCGTAGGGAAGAAGGGACGACCCGTGATTGCGCGCCACACCAGCTACAGCCCTTGGGGGTGTCCCGGGACTGCAAAAAAACTGGGAAATCCACAGTCCCAGTTATCCCGGAGAAATCTTCTGGTTGTCCCTGCTTGACCCCAGGATCCCCTGTATGTCACTTGGACAGACAGGGATGATCTAGAGATGACCCTGGGATATATGCATGGGGTAGACACGGCCAATGACTCCTACTCCTGACAGATAGACATTACCTCCAGTATTGTAGGCAAATGTTGGAAAACAACTGGGAAGGCACCATTGCACCATTGTCCTACTTGTGGATTTCCGGTAGGCAGTGGGTTGGCTGCTGCGTGAACAGAATGCTGGAGTTGATGGACCCTTTGCTGCTCTTAAGTTCTTATGGAATGGCTGCTGTGAGGCGACAGTTGAAGGATGGCCAAAGGGAGCTGATCTTTTAAGAGAGGTGGTGGAATAGTCCAGCTTTTCTTTTGTCCCTCTGTTCTGCAGCCTGCCAGTCTTTTGGGAATGTGAATTAAACCACTTGTTATGATATTTTAGGATATACTATATTTTTAATGAGATATTTTCCACATCAAGTCTTGCGGGTGAAGTAAGTTGTAAATCCAAATAAATGAATAATGATATTGCTCTACCAAAAACTATTTCTGTGTTCCATTTTTTCCCTTGCACTTGGGACAGGAATTCCTCTCCCATCTCCCAAATCTGCACAAATGGTTTTACTGACAGGGGAGCCTGTTTTTGTTGGTGTGTTAGTGAACCATGCCTCAGGATATTTGCTATTCTCCTCCTTCTTCTATTCCCTGTTGGACATAGAACTCTGCATATTCAACCAGCACATGGTCTTTTTTGGGGTGAGTGTTCCTGTATGTTATGTACATGTTTTCGATGTAGTGCTAAAAGCATGGCCTGGGAAAAGACAGGAAAAATGCAAAATTAGTGTAATTTTTATGGCAAAATACAGCTCTTGCAAGACATAGGTGCTTTTAGCAGTGTGATGTGTCAAGATCTTAACTAGATTATCCATTTAATTTTGCCTAAAGGATTGATTGTCACTGACATTTGTATTCCAGTAGTTTTTCTACAGTTTGCAATTATGACTTAAGCCTTCTTTCTAAGACGGCGTGGATCAAAGAACTGGGATTGGGACTCTTGTAAATTAGGACTAGACCATAGGGTTGGATTTCGCTTCTCCCCTCCTCATGAAGAACGTTCATTCTTTTAATCTCCCCAGCAGATAAAGTAATGAATTAAACATTAGCTGAATTGATGATCAAAATTCTAAATACTCCTCTTCCCCACTCCCCGTGAGAAATGAAGTATTTCACCTAACAGGTGTCCATACAGCATCTCTGATGCTCCAGATTAAACATGAACACTAGGGCTGCAGTGTTGAATCAACCACATTTGGGGTGGTTAAAAAATAACCCTGATTGTTTGGGCAGCAGATTTGCAATTTTTTAAAAAAGTTGTGTTGTTGTTGTAGTGTTTTTTTTAAAAAAAGTACAAATACTTATAGAAACTGCAGATGGCAAGCGTAGATCAGCCCTACATGGGCCTTTACCTGCACATATAAGGGCTAAAACTGTGCAGGGGGCAGAGGTGTGTGCACAGGTCAATCCCCAATGTGTCTGGTCATACGGGCTCCTCAACAGACTTTCCTGTGTTGAGCAAGTGATATTTGAATGGTTTGTTAGTAGGGATGTGCTCCGCTTCTAATCGGACCGGCGAATTAGAAGCGGAGCGGGGGGCTTCGCCTGCCCTTAAGGCAGAGGCGAAGAGGATTGGGGGGCCGGCGGAGCATGGCGAAGAGGATCGAGGTGAAGGCGGATCCTTCGCCACGATCCGGAGCTCCGCCGGAAAGGTAAGTGGGGTTTACCGGGCCCTGCTGCTGTCGCTGTCGCCCATGCGGCGACGGCGGCAGGGCCCGGTAACCCCCCGCCCTCCTCTCCCTTACTTGCCTCGGCTTCTTCAATTGAGCCCGTGGCCCAGACTTCCTGGTTGAACCGCGGGCTCAATTGAAGAAGCCGACGGACCGCGAATGGACGCAGGTAAGGCCCCCCTCCCCCTTGGTCCCTTACCGGGCTCTGCCGCTGTCGCCATCAGCTTGTACCTTGGCGTGCATGTGTATCCCTGGATAAGCTATCATGGTGCCGAGTTTGAGGTTTCTAAAGTGCAAATTGACAGAGCTATCGAAAGGGGTGTGAATGGGGTGCCTGATTTTCATAAATTCCCCAAAAATCAGGGGATGATGGGACTGCCTTGAGTCTTGGCTTGCATGTGTATCCCTGGATAAGCTATCATGGTGGCAAGTTTGAGGTTTTTAACGTGCAAATTGATGGAGCTATCGAAAGGGGTGTGAATGGGGTGCCCGATTTTCATACATTCCCCAAAAATCAGGGGATGATGGGACTGCCTTGAGTCTGGGCGTGTGTGTGTATCCCTGGATTAAGCTATCATGGTGGCAAGTTTGAGGTTTTTAACGTGCAAATTGACGGAGCTATCGAAAGGGGTGTGAATGGGGTGCCCGATTTTCATACATTCCCCAAAAATCAGGGGATGATGGGACTGCCTTGAGTCTGGGCGTGCGTGTGTATACATCCATGAGGTGTCATGGTGCCAAACTTGAGGTATCTAACTTTAACAGAAAAAAAGATGTATACTTTTTTAGCTTAATGCAAGCCTATGGGGGAGGGGGAAAACGGAGCTCCGATCCGGATCCGGAGCTCCGCAGCGGAGCGGAGTGGACATAGGCGGAGCGGGGGCAGGGCGGAGCGGCCTGATCCGCAAATCGCGGATCTGGAAGAGAAGCGGAGCGGGGTGTCCGTGCACACCCCTATTTGTTAGGCAATGTATAGATTTGGACACAATTCTTTTTTAAAAAAAAAACCAAAACTTTTTTGTTTTTCTTTCCTTCTGTTTTCCTTAAGAAGTGGTATTTGCTCCTGAACAATATTGTTTTGCTAAATGTCTCAAAGTGCTAAAATTATTTGTTTGAATATAATGAAATTTATGTTTAATATTAATAATAATAATAATAATAATAATAATAAGTGTAAATAATCAACCTTTCCCTCAATCGACCTGTACAATTCACATTACTGTCTACACTGTATGCTTAGCGTCAAAGCAAGTAGGTCCAAATGTATCAAGCAATAAAGCCAAGCCATGGGCTAGAGGGGCAGAACCCTTCCTTTTTCAAGGGTCAACAGCTTAGTTGGCAAAACAGATTCGCAAAGGAAGGTGGATTTAAAACAAAACAAAAAATGGAGTTCAATTGTATCCTCATATTCTTTTCTGGCTACTGGCTTATAAACAGTAACGTGATCTAGAATGAATGATCTAAACCAGGGCTGGGAAGAAAGAAGATTTCTAGATGTTTTGGACTTCAACTTCCAGAAGCCCCTGCCAGCATGCCCAGTGGGCAGAAATGCTGGGAGTTGAAGTCCAAAAAATCTGAAAATCTACTTTCTGCTCACCCTGTTCTTAACCACTTGTGATAACACAATTCTAGAATAGTTGATCAGACGGAAAGTCGTGTGTGTGTGTGTGTTTGTGTGTATTACTAAAGCCTGCTGGGTAAAAAAAAGGTGGACTGTGTATGCAAATTTGATGACAACTATTATATAGGGATCCTTGTTTGTCAAAGTCAGAGCTTCTTATGGAAATAAATTTGTCTTACATCTATACTGAGACTCATACTTGGTCACAGAGAAGCATCCATAGCAACCCCAGAGGGCATTTTATGTCTCTTAAGAGCAGTAAGCTAAGCCTTCACTGTGTGGGAGGGGCAAGGGAGGCTTTGATGATCAGGAAGAAGGCAAAACTTGAAAGATATTTCCATGTTTCATTTTTTTTTTTAAGGGAAGGTAAGAAAGACTAAATTTGGATATGTTAGTCCCCCCCACCACACACATTTCTTCTTGAAAAGGATGAAATAAGATACATGCTGGCAAAGCTTTAGTCCTGCCTTAGCTTAAATTCCCCCCTCACTGTATTTTTTAAAAAGGTTTTATTTGATCATCTGTAGAGCTTAATCTGTCTCTGCAGTATAAAAGCGCTGATGACATTTTGCCTTTTTTCTCAGCCCCAGTGTCTTGCGTCTCAAAAAGATGGTAGTGCTGGAACCAAAAAGAAAAAAAAATGTTTGTTTTGCTGCAGCTCTGCTATTGATGAATGTTCTGTCTTTTCATCTGGCTTCAAGAAGAAAACATGAATTAAACATGAATTGAACTGTATTGAGTGCCAAGTGTAGAAATCTTATTGTAGATGCTGGAGAGAGCACACGGCTGCAGGGGAGAGTGCTGTTTTTTCATTGATTATTTTTGGTTGTAAAAGGCACTTGTTGACAGAGTGCTGTCCTGATGTGAATAATATTTATTCCTCTAAAATTGATAGAACGTTGAGTGACACAGTATCCAATGTGGGGCTATCTTTTGCCAAGGGAGATGGGAAGCACACCCATTCCCTTAATTACATGCTGATAGAAATTTACTGCTGACTAAATTCACCTATTTTGAAGAGCCATCTTTTATTTAATCATTGGTAGAACAAAAGAACAGTACTCCTGGGTTGCACCAAAGGTCTGCCAGTTCTAGTAGGGATGAATGAATCTGTCAGTTTCACTTTCTTCTGCACTCATTTTTTTAAAATTAAATAAATAACATTTTTTAAAACAACAACAACAACAACAACATCTTTCCACCCTATATATGAAGAAATTTGTGGATTTTGATAAATTCTAATAAAAATCTAAACAATATTGAATCCTAACCATCTGTGCTTGTCAAATTCAATAGGTAGCATGTCAGTTCAGTGGAGAGGGCCATGCTGTAGCTGTAGCTGTTAAAAATGAGGAGCTTGCCAGAAAAGAAGAAGTGGCTACCCCGATTCAGCAGTGCTAACATGGCTGGATATGCAGGGATTCAAATCAAGACTTTAAGAGCTGAGCCCTCAAAGGCCTGTGCGTGGATGGACAAATTTGTCCGTTTCGCTTTTTCACATATTATGATGTTTTTAATCTCAAATTCTTTCCATCCTCTTTATGAAGAAATTTGCTAATTTTGGAAAGTTTTTTTTCTTCCAAAAAGCAAACTGAACAAAATTCTCACCCTTGTAGCATTCTTTTTATTTCCCCACAATGGTGTCATTGGAAGCTGATGGCTTCAGTGTCAGTGGGGTGGTGGATCCGCTCTGGGTTTCATTCAGAACCAGTCAGAACTCTAAAGGAGCTTTCAGAGGTCCTGAATCCTATTCCCCCAAATAGGTTCACACTTTTAATCTTGCGTAAATAGGGCCTTTATGGCTACAGTTTATGCAATGCAGGAAATACGTAATTTCCGGAGTCTCCATTGTATGGAACAATGGAGGCTTCAGATGAGGGCAGATGGCTGCTGGGCGGTTGCTGAGCATCGGGGCGCTCAAAGATTGGGCCTGTGAACACACCACAGCCCATTGAGCTGGGTCCAGGGTGGGAGGACATGGGGGGTCTGTTGGACTCCCGGAACCAGTTGGGTGCCCATGACCCTTCTAAACTTTGCAGGCTGCTGAGACACAGAAGTAAAATGAATTTCTTGACTTGACAATCCTCCCAAGCACCCCATCCCCACCCTATGACTCCCACCCTCCAAAATCTACTTTGCCAAGTGGCAGGTGCAGCAGTGGTGCCCCAAGAGGGAATTCCCCCCTCCTCCCTCCCTCCTTTCCTCAAATTGGCCAAAGCTCCCTCCTCTCCCTGCATGCCCCCATTGGCATTCCTGCCGCTTGACAGGGGTGGGAGATTGGGGACAGTGGGGCCTGGCGGAGATGAGTGAGTGGGAGAAGATGACTATTTTTCTTTGGCTTAGATTTTGATGTGATCCAGAGAGGAATTCGGGTTTGTTTTTGTTTTGTTTTTTAACTCACCTCTTGTTTGAGGAACCCATCTAGCAACAACTTGAGATGAGCTGAATAAAATACGAGCATGCCTGCTCCATGCCTGTTTTGTATTCCATTCGTACTGAAAGGTCTACCTGGTAGATAAACAAACTTTTCTTACCTTGGGGCTGATGCAATTGATCTTGCTTGAATCAAGGGCATGGAAAACAATCGAGGCTACACGGAGTTGTCACTGCTTTCAGGCAGATTTTGTAACAATATGCTTCATGTTTCAAGCATATATGCTGGGGTTATATGCATGTTTGATGGTAAGGATTTATAAAAGTAGGTACTGCATGTGTGGTGGTAGGCCTGGCATCTCCCCCACAAATACACTCACAGCTCCCCCCCCCCGCCCCCCAGTTTCTGGCCCAGTTTGCGTGACCACAGAGTGGTTAACAAGACATTACATTATTAGAATGTAAGCCTATGCGGCAGGGTTTTGCTATTTTATTGTTTTACTCTGTACAGCACCATGTACATTGATGGCGCTATATAAATAAATAAATAAATAAATAATAATAACAATAAGACACTGTGGCTTGTTATCCACACTTTGCATTCCAGTTAAAGGCCAGCTGATTTGCATAATTATCTTCACTAGGCGTGGCTTCTGATGTCATCTGAACCCTGTGAGGGTGGCTTATTGGGGTGGTTAACAAACCAACTAGAACCCATGGCTTGTTGTAGGGTTGTATAGTGGTTTGTTAACCACCCCAACAAGCCACCGTCACTGAGTTTGGATGACATGGGAAGCTGCCCTGGCGGGGCTTGAATCACCAACCTGGTGCAATTTTTTACTTGCTTATTAATTTGCCTACCTGGCTCACTGGTGACAGGCCCTTACTGCGTGTACATTAAATTTTGGCTTGGGGTTAAAATTGGTCTCCCTTGGTGGCAGGACATACTGAGGTCTCCCTTGGTGCCAGATCATACTGAATTACACAGTCAATAAAGTTAGCTTATAGATAGAAACAGGAAAAGAAAACGTGACAAAAACCAGAGGTGCATGCAATGTTAGACTAGCTTAAGTCCCGTCCATTCCAATGGACCTACTCTAAGGCCCTTTCTACACCTGTAGAGGGACGCAGGGAAGACAATCCCAGGATTTCCGACTCCTGGGATCATCGCCCTGTGTTCAGACGGCTGTGCGACGTTCTGGAAGTGAAGAAAGATGGTGCGCCTGTCACGGACGCCATTTTTTAAAACAATAGTAGCTGGAGCACACTTGCGCTCCAGCAAAACGTAAGTTAAAAAACGGAGAAGCCCTGACCCTGCTCCCTAATCTACCTCCGATGTCCCTGGACTGCCCCCAGCCCAGCTCCTTTCCTCTGCTGACTCCCGCTACTTACAGGGAGGAGGGAAGAAGCCAGGACAGGCACCCACACCACCCACAGTCCTTGGAATTGTCCCACGTCCACGGGAAGAATTGGGTTTTCCCAGGGTTTCTTTCCCGTGCCCATGCCCCCTGCCCCCGAGAGTCCCTGTGCATCATTTGGATGCACAGGGAGCACCCAAGGATGCCGCCGGGGGGGGGGGGGAAGGCTGGTGTAGACATGCCTAAGTAGGACTAACATTGGATACAACCCATAGTGTACACATTGCTAGCAAAGGCTCATCCCCACCAGGAGCAATCTCGCTCCAGTATCTTCCCTTTACTTTTATAATTTTACACTTGAACACAATATGTGTTTCGTTACTATGCTCGGATTGGTTACTGTACTCTTTCATCCTTACCTTTACATATCTATTTCACTTTACGTCACAGTTGTATCACTTTTTCCTAATAAACTTTGCTCACTGAAAAACATCCAAAATTTCCACACCAAGAGAATTGCGCTCTGTCTGTGTTTGCATTCTTTAGTCTCAACCCCAGGATACCACATCCTTGTAACCAAGTTAGCTTCCTCTGTTCTGCATTTCCTATCTTCAGAGTCACTACCCCTTTTTCATCAGCCTGTTTTTATTTGAGGCTTCTGGCTTTTCAGGTATAAAGGCCCCTAACTTTGGTTAAGCCAAACATTGGCAAATATCAATATTTCGACCACACACATGCTGGGAACCCTGGATTATTAGGGTTCCTAATTGAGTGGGGCTCCATGACCACATTCAGCCGATTGTAGCCTTACAGCCCCTTGTAGACCTTCCCTGCCATCGCACTCATCTCCCTGAGAGGGCTTGAGATCATGCCAGCTCCAGGTTTTTGAGGGCTCTTGGTCAAGGCACCCTCAATGGGCCCATCCCCTCTCATTGATACCACTTGCTTGCTGAGCAGGCAGAGAGAGAGCCAGTGAGCAAGTTGGCAAGGGCACCTGTTGCTCCTCCTCCTCACCACCACCCTTGTCTAGGCCAGAGTGAGAGGCAGGTGAACAGGTGGCTTGCAGTGGGGAAGAGGAGGAGCTTTTATCAGCCGGCCCCTGCTGGGAAGTAAGCCCTTGGCACGTGCCTGACTATGCCTACTTTTGATGCTGGCCATGCAGCAAACCCATGCATCAAATCATAGCCCTCATCTGATTTGTGGTGTTTTGGGGGGACAGAAAGGGAGGAGGAGAAGCCACTTTTCCATCCTCCATCCCATCCTTGGTCATGGCTGCTGCTAGGCTACCCTTGCAATGAAGCTAGATTTTTTTTTTATGGCTTTGACAGCTCTCAACATGGCTGTTGCTCGAACACGTGATAATAAATAGCTGCTTTGTAAAGATGTCTGCAGTACTGAGGAAGGAGGGGGAGGCTAAGGCAGTGTGTGTTTTTCTCTTTGTTTGGAGCAAGTGAAAGTCATGAATCTAGGCCTAGTTACACAAAGGTGAGCCCCAGGGAAATCCGATGCAGAAATACGCACAGGACCAAGTTGTAAACCATTCTCAGAGTGTGCCCAACAGGCAGGAGACACAGCAGAGGAGAAAAAAAAATGAGTTCAATATAAACTGAGGAGAGAACAAAGATAAGTTCAGCATAAATTGGATGTGTTTGAACGCAGTGTAAATCTTTGGATATGCATTTTATACAATGCGTTAGCATAGACCTTTGTGCCAAAAAAATTACAGAACATAGACAGACATTGCAGGGTTGCTCTATCTTGGTTTGTCTCCTGCTGGGATAGAAAGAGGTAGGAATTTACAGGTGCAGGAAGGGAAGAATAAACTGCCTCCAAATTTTCTTGACAAGAGATTGGTGTGATGTTAAGGCACCGTGCTGTGCATATTGCTGCAGGTATTATGTCTTCCTTTTCAGAACACTTATACAATGCTTTTATGAAGTTCAAATGATTAGCGTTCATTAGGTTCAAGGCCATTTACCTGCTTAAAATTTGACAGATCAAGTCACAAAGCCCATTGGGTTATACCAAGTGTTGTTATACCCACTGGTGGTGGTCCAGTGACGGAAACACTTCTGTCAACACAGCCAGGCGAAGGGTGATTCCCTCCTGCAGACACCTTCCACAGTGTACTTTCAGAATTTGGGAAACCCTCCAGAGCAGATTTTTGGATGGCATTGAGGGCTGCAGGGGAGGGGAGAGAAAGGCACCTCACATTAATGGATATCTGCTAGTAAGACATTGGATTTAATCCACTGTGTGCTCACTAGAGGTCTGCAATCAAAGTATTGGCTGATCATTATGAAAAAGTATGTGAAATTGAATCATATACACTCACTAAGCCTTCCCCAACCTAGTGCCTTCCAGATGTACCAGGTTGTCTGGGGTATGGTGAAGATTGTAGTTCAACCCATCTGGAGAACAGCATGTTGGAGAAGTGGTTCCTGCTACCAGATCTCTTAACCACTTGGTCTCTCCAGTCCTTCTGCTTTCCCAGTCTTCTTGCTTCTCTTCCTGACTTTCCCCCATCTTTCTCAATTTAGAATTTTCATTGTAGAAGTGACCTAGAAATTCTCTTCAAAACTGCCTTAAAATCAAAACAAAACTCAGGAACCTTGTACTCATGCAAATACACTGATATAGTGTTAGTGAGTGTGTGTGTGTGTGTGTGTGTGTGTGTTTGTACAGTTGCCATTGATAGAGGGAACAGCAAATCCTTTCCTGCAAACACAGCTGGAGTTCAGAGCTCTGTTGACAGCATTTCACTGAAGTGCTAATATATAATACAAGCTTGCAACAAATTACAGCTTAGCATTTGGGTTGAGAGAGAAATAAGCTACTGTAGTAATAATATTTTGGTGAAATGAAAAATGTTCTACATCGTGATGGGCAGGCAGGCTCCCCCTCAACTGGTTTGAAATGGGGTCATTTAATTCAGAATGATTTGGATCCATTGGGCACCCTGAACTAATCATATTTAAAGTTGGCCCCATTCTGAACCTGCAATGCCCCTATCCGCAGTTTCATTTCTGATGTCCTTGGGAGCACAACGGGACCTGGAATGTCCCTCCCAGGTGAGCTTTCACCATCGCCCCCCTTCCCAAACCTACCAGTAGTGTGAAGGGATAGTGGGGAGGGCTGGCAGGAGCTTTGACCTCAGGTTGAGGTCTGGATGCTGCTGCAATCTTGTGCAGAAACATCCAAATGAGATGGGAAGCATGGAGCTACGTTTCCCAAGCTGCCTGGCATGCAGCAAGCCACGGCTCAACGTTTTCTTCAAGTCCTTCTTACAGCCCCCTTGCCTCCTATACATTTGGAGAAAGGGATCAAAATGAATCAGCTCAGACCCAATGTAGGTTCAGTCCAAACTTTAGATGGGAGAGTCTGATTCTGAATAGATTGAGAAGGGGGGTGGGTGCTTAAGAACTTTGGTGTTTGGATTCTTCTTCAATTATCTTCAGACTCTGTTCTATTTCTAGTTTGGGGAAGGGGAGCTGGTCTCTTCTGGGGCTGTCTTTCAAGCTTTTGTGAAGATTTCCATTGCCTTCATCTCCAGATTAATCCATCTGCTAATGGACTGAAATCTTTTAAAAGATGGGCTAACATGCATAATTGTGTCAGTAAAATGGAGACCTAGAAGGGCAATAGAATAAGCTGCCTGGGGAATTTGTGAGAGCTCCTTGCTTGGTCGCTACCAAGAAAAGATGGGACAGGTATCCAACATTGATGCTTTGGGCTGGGATTCTACTGCCTTGTTGTCTGCCAAGGAAGCTCTGTGTGATAGAAAGGGTTCTGGGGGCAAAGTAGGTTATACAAGCCAAGCAAGGCATTTGCTAGGCCTGCCAGAGTTACCTTTGTCCCAGGCAACTGGGGTGGAAGCAGGGATATGTTCTAGTAGAGAAGAGGTAGGTAGCCTAATGCCCTCTGGATGTTTTGGACCACAATTCCCATCAACTCTGGCCAGCATGGCCCATGGTCAGGGACTATGGGAGTTGTAATCCAAAACATATGGAGAGCCCTGCTTACCCCATCTAAAGTTTGGTGCAAGTGGTTTCAACACACATTTGTTTCATCTGAAGGAATTCATTCTCAGGGTGGAGAATGTGTGTTCAAATGTCTACCTGACTTCACTGTAAGAGAATGCTCTATAGCACAGTCCTGTGAGTTGCACACCTTAGGAGAAGATCAGTACTAGCAAAGAAGCTTCTCTGCCATGACACTGAGCAATGCCTGATAGGAATGCCTCTGTGGGATACAGTTAAAAACCATTGGACTAAATGACCCAGTGCGCTGCGTAATTATGAATACGTTCAACCCAAAGATAAACTTCTGGAATTCTCATTGCTTTTAACTGTACAGTATATTTTAAAGCATATGATTACATCCCTCATTGGAACCAGTGTACTTAACATTGTATGTAATTTTTGCTGGATTGTGTGCTATGATTTCATGATATACTGCTATTATTTAATATTTATTTCGTGCTCTCTATACAGACACTTTACATTTTGATTCACCACACAGAATGGGGTACTTCTTGGGATTTTGAAAAAGCATATATGTAAGGGCAGCTGACATAGTACAACTAATACATGATCGTATGCCATAGTACAAGGAATAGATGACAATATATATTATCTTGGCAGCAGCAAACTAGTAGGGCATTGATGGAGGTTCTATATGTCCACTTCGTGTCTCTAGGTGAGCCTTCCCCAAACTGGTACCCTGTGTTGAAATAACACCCCCATCATCCATAGCCAGCATAGCCATTGATGGAATGTTGCTCTGTACCACATCTGGAGGGCACCACATCGGGGAAGGATGATATAGGGTAAACATTGTAATAGGTGAATGAACCACGCATGTCTGAAAACATGCACTTAGGAACCGCAACTAGCCAAGGCTCTCACATGTGTTTTTAGACACAGGTGTTTTGGGGGTATGTAAATACCCTCAAAATATTATGGAGATTCACAGTAAACCAATAAGAATTTGCCTTTTCCATAAGCTGTAAAACTGCTCCCAGATTCTAATTATGAGAGTTCTTCGTAGTTTTTGATTTTGATAAACCACTGCAGATGGCTGGTATCATAACAGTACCTGGGTTATATCATTAAACAAAAAACCTACAGTTTACAAAACAATGTTAAGGCTCTTCAGTTTCCAAGAAGCACCAAAAAGCAGGGAAATCACCAGCCTTAACGCCACATCCTCTCTAAGGAGGCAGAAAGTGCCAGTGAAATTCTCATTCTCCCAAAGCAGATAAAGCATGAGGACAGGCTGGAGAATAGGATATGCAGCGGTGACTGTGGGGTTGTGGAAAACTTCTTTTATTCTTTATTTGATCACTGTTGCATCTTGATTTTCAATTCAATCCCAATTATTTGATTTTAAAGCATTTTTATTCCTTGAGTCTCTATCTGACTTCATAGTGCGAAGAATAGAAGCAAAGATCACCTCCGCTGCTCCTCCAGCTCTGCACTGGATCTCCATAAGCCTCTGCGTTTGGGGGCTTACGGCCACCCCCATAACTTGCACCCTTAAACAGTGAAAACTAAAAGCACGGGGAATAGTCATCCTAATATGCTGATTTTTAACTTTTTAAATAAAATTTTCAGTACTCTGAATAATCACCCTTTCTGATTGTCTCATCATTTTATCATATTTCTTCCGAACTCTAATCTCTTTCTGTCACTCACTCGCACGTATGCACATATATTCTATAAGGCAAAGCTGCTTAATTCAGCTGTTTTTGGTATTATTGTTTTTAGTACCTTCATCTATCTTTAGCTAAAATATGTGATCTAAAAGCTGCAGATTTTCTTATCCAGCTAAATAAGTTCCTTTTTTATTATTATAAAAACTGATCCATTGTTTCTATTTAGATCACATTCATTCAAAGTACATAGGCTGGGCCCGATATTTCTTCCTCCCCCTCCCTCCCTCCCTCCCTCATTCCAATTCAGATTACTTGTGCCATTATACCCATGACTTCTGTTTCCAAAGGCAGATCAGGGCAATCTATTATTCTTGTTGTCAGCCCCAAATGCTGCTGACCTGGTTCACAACAGATAGCCTATGGGGGAGTCAAGCCTGCATATGGCTGATAAAAGTGTTATACTTGGATGGAAAACACTATGATTAGTGAGCTTTGAGTCTGGCTCAGCATGGAGGAATACAGCTCAATAGCAAACATTACAGATGCTACACTGAGAGATACCTTCTGTCCTATCATATGTGCTTTGTGTGTGGGGGGGTGTAGTTTTATTGTGAAAGTGGCAGATCCATAAATTCTAACTGTAGCCCTGCTTCTTTTATTGGGGGGCAGAGGAGAGAGCATCTGACATAAATAAAGGATTGTATTATGATCAGAGGATGGGATGAAATTGAGCATGATTCCCTTTTCTTATCATCTGGCTGGATTCCAGTGGAAATTAGTGTATAAGAAGTAGATTTGTATTTTCGGTTTTTCCTATGAAAATAATCCTATGAACGTAAGAACATAAGGAGAGCCGTGCTGGATCAGACAAGGGTCCATCTAGTCCAGCATTTTGTCCACACAGTGGCCAACCAGCTGTTGACCAGGGCCCCACAAGCAGCACCCTCCCACCCATGTTTCCCAGCAACTGGTGTATATAGGCTTACTGCCTTTGCCACTGGAGGTAGCACATTGATATTTATTTATTTATTTTGTTTTATTTTATTTATTACATTTATATACTGCCCCACAGCTGAAGCTCTCTGGGCGGTTTACAACAATTAAAAATGCTAAACATTAAAAGTATACAAAATTTAAAAACCATCAAAACATAAAAAACAGTATAAAAACAACATATCCTTCTCCTCCAGTAATTTGTCCAACCCCCTTTTAAAGCCATCCAAATTGGTGGCCCTCACTACATTTTGTGGTAGTGAATTCCAAACTTTAACTATGTGCTGTGTAAAGAAGTACTTCCTTTTATCTGTCCTGAACTTCTCACCAACCAGCATCATGGGATCACCCCAGGTTATTGTGTGAGAGGGAGAAAAATGTCTCCGTATCCACATTCTCCACTCCATGCATAATTCTGCACACCTCTATCATGTCTCCCCTTAGACTCCTTTTTTCCAACCTAAACAATCCCAGCTGTTGTAACCTGCCCTCATAGGGGAGATACTCCAGGCCTTTGATACTTTTAGTTCTGCTATGGATTGGGGGGAGGGGGAAGGAAGATGAGAAAAGCTATCCCTATTTATGGACCCCATTTTTCTTGCAACCCCCCCATCCAAAGAAAACCACGGGGCTGCCATCACAGGCACTTCAACTAGGGCTGTGCACCCACCCCCTGGCCTGCCTCGGAGGCTGATTCGGAGCCCCCGAAGCAGCCCCAATTCAGCTCGGGGGTGCTTCAGGGGTTGCCCGACCCACCTTGGCGCCAAAGCCGAGGCAAGATTCGGGCCCTCTGAGGCAACTCGGACTTTTCTGGGTGCTGGCTGCACAGCCGGGCTGTCCTTGGGGGTGTGGCTATGAGGACTGTCATGATAAGCACCTGCACTTCAAAATTTCCCACTACACCACTGTCTGTGTGCTATCTTAACTCCATGGGAGGTGATCTCCACACAGTGTCCCAGTTTGCACATAACAAAAAGACCTTTCCCATGGAGCTTTTCATTTTGAACATTTGGGGTGTGGCAGGGGATGCACTGTAGATTCTTGATATGTGTGAACCTGGTAAGGGTGGGTTGTTGGGGTAGTTGACAAGCCACCCAGAGCCCATGGACTGTTTTAAGAAATTTGTGCATGATTACAGTAATTACAAATACTAAAAGGCTTTAACAGTAAAGCATTATCTTACCTATTTTATATATCTATCATGCTTTGTAGAAATAACTGTAAATATATTTTTATATTGCAATAAAATATTTTTTTAAAAAGAAATTTGTGCAAATTGAGGGGAAATTGTGCAGTTTTCATGGTCATTGGCTGCTTGATTAGCACAATTCTTCCATTTGTGCAGAGTGTCCAATGATCGCGAACCAGAATCAGAAACACAGGTGTTGCCAGCCTGACAAGCAACAGGCATAGCAGTTGGATTTTCTGCCACTCCTACCAAGCAACTCTGTAGCCTTTTGGCACAAGCTACACATGTGCCAGGTTCAGATGTCACGACAAGCCACTCAGAAAATAACCCATCCAGAACAATCCAACCACAAGGCATGTGTTATTAGCATGGCTCACGTGTGGTTAATAAAACATGCTGAAGTCACCATATGAAGATTGGACATCACGACAAACCACTCTGAAACAAACAAGGCTGACAACCAAATGTGGGTTGTTGCACACTGTGAACTAGGTCATAATCTTCATATAGGAAACATCTGTAGAGGTGTGGGTTGTCCAGGGCCTGGATCCATAAATTGTGAAAGATTTGTCTTAATGGCCTAATGCCCCACCCTATAAAATCTGGGAATCAATTTTGGCATGGTTGACATTCCATACCACTTGCATAGCAGAACTATAATATCAACTATATATTGATTTCATAGTGCGAAGAATAGCCAGCCATGGTGAGTTGTCATGTGATCTGAACGCAGAGCGTTTTCTGTGGGATGGCTTATTTTTCATGAACGGTCATGCCAAGAACCCAAGGCTTCTTGTAGGGCTGTTTGTGCCCACAATGGGTTGTTGTGTCACCCAAACCCAGGAGACCAATTTTATTGTGGCTTGCTGCAATCAGCTAAAATAGCCCATGGCACTCTCTTTTCATGATCTTGCTGATAACTGCCCTTTCACCAAAGCCATAATGACACTTTGGAAGAACTGGCATTCATTCACCAGCTTCCCCCTTTCTTACTACTGTTCCCTGACAGTTTAAAAAAACAAAACCCAAGAAGATGGCTGCATAGGATGGAGTGAATCGGTCCCCACTGGGGAAAGGGGATGAGTGTAAGTACTGCCGTTGCGAGTGTCCCATTTGCTCCATCCTGTTCGGCACAGTAATGGAGCAGTTAATGCAAGCATGCAAATTTCCCCTCCATTTACTTCCCAGCCATTAAATTTGTGTAGATTTTTGCATGGTTTGTTTTTCAAACTGCCAGGGAACTGCAGTAACTGCAGCAGTAAGTGCTCCAAAAAAGAGCCATAAAAAATGAGGGGGGGGGGAGGGAGAGAGTTAATATCTCCCCTTTCTGGAGTAGCTGGAGACTTGGGGGAAGGGTTGAAAAGGTGGAGGAGACTGAGATGTGTCAGTTCTACACTTAAAAATTAGAGGATCACATTGCTGAGGGGGAGATATTGTCTCCCCACACTTACGCAAATCAACTGATACACAACCTCACCTTGTGAATTTCCTTGTATGTTATCTACTCCTCTTCACAACTTCCTTTGACAGCTGAAACATACAAGGAAATTGACCAGCCAAGACTACACATATCGGGTAGCTGTAAGTGTGCATTTGTGCACTCGTGAAAAACCAACAAAAATAATAATAGTAATAAAAAATTATGACCCAAATTTCACATTTTTCAGGCACTTTTTTTTAAAAAAGCTGGGTAATAAAAAACAGGCAGTGATCAGAGCAGGGAGGGGGAGACAAAATGTTGTTGTTTTTTTGCCACAAAGTTTCCTGAGATATGTGCCAAAGCTGTTTGGAGGATTGAGTGAGAACGAGGAGGAGAACAAGCCATGGGAAGTCCTATCATCTGTTGGGTGTACCATGTGTTGTTCTATGAAAAACCAACCTACCATGGCTTATTTGTTAGGTGGTTTAATGTGCAAACCTGCCTATTGACTTGAATACATTAAGCAAAGGAGAACATTAGAATGATGAGAGTTATTTGGTTCCATGTCCTCAAAGTGTTCACCTTTGGAGGGTGGGCGGTAAACAGGGACAACATGCTTGCCCTACTTATGCAACAGGAGTTGTGGTAACCTTTGTTGCTGTATGCCAGGCAGGAAGCCATTCCCTCACTCTGATTAGTCTTCAGACAGAATCACATAGCCAAATACCATTGCATCATCATGATGGTAATTCTGAGTGAGGACAATGTTTCCATTCATTCTGCTATCTTGTGACTAAAGAAAAACAACACACACACACACACACGCACAAAACAAGAGGCAAAAATATCTCCCAGCAGCAGTAGGGACCACAATTGCCACCAGTACTACAAATAAGAGAAATCTCTCCAAAGGCAGAACAGATATTTATGAAACCTTTCACCCCTTTTCAAGCCAATGTAGTTTGATAACAGACTTTTACCTAGACATCAAGCAAGCAATGTATCTCACGAGCACATTTACCTTTAATATGCTTAGGCACGGGTTTAGTACTGAAACAGAGGCAAGTGACCTGCTTGCTGAATCAACAATATCCAAAGCAGCACTTCAATTCACATCACTTTGAAGATGATTTGATCTTCTACCATAAGCACTTCAAAAGCAAATTCTTATGAGTTAGATAGTCTTGCCTTGCATGCTTGATTGTAATTTGATAAAAAAAAAACTCTAGCTGTCCTTTAATCCCAACAGTATTTGAAAATCATTTCTGCCTACTGGTCAGATCTTCTATTGGTTCATAAACCCCCCCCTCCCACATGTTGATGCCCTGATCAAGCACATCCTTTTACATAAAGTCATACTGCATACATATAGTCAAGTGCAAGCAGGCAGTAAAATGAATTGCTCTAGCTGGTTACTTAGCGTATTAAGAAATTAAGATATATATTATATATATACATATATATATATATATATATATATATATATGTGTGTGTGTGTGTGTGTGTGTGTGTGTGTGTGTGAGAGAGAGAGAGAGAGAGAGAAAAATTTGGAATAGAAGCCCAGCTTGCACACCCATGAGGTAAGAAAAAGGGAAGCAGAAATGGCAACATGAAAAACCAATCTTCTTCCATAAACCTTGCCTTGCTAATTAAACTGGAAATATAATGCTTATGAAGTTTGATTATTATCACCATTGCAATCAAATGAAATTGTTTCAGCAATTTTGTTTGCCTGTCCTCTATTACTAAGGGGGGGGGAAGGGCCAGGTGACAGTGTCAGGCGATAATCTTTCAGCAGTCAATTGCCTGATAAACCAAGTTTATTGCAACAGTGAAACCATTTTTCTGGAGTCCTTACTTATGACCAACTTTAAATTAGCATTCTAAGTAATATATAGGCCCAGATGTTATAAAACTGCATGGCAGCGACTTAGAAAACATTACCTTTCCGTGAATGTAGTTTGGCATTTGCTTGTATTAGACCTTTGTTTTCCTCTGCTTTATCTGTGGCCCTCTTGCACCTCAAATGAGAGCTGTTTTTCCATGGCTTCAGATCTCAGTACCTCGAGTCTGGCCATGCTCTCTGGGTGCCTTCTCCTTTTAGAGTGTCTTTGTACAAACCTTTCAAGCTTCTTTTCTTTCTGCATTGTGGAGAGCTGCATATGTGAAGGCACGTACCACATTTTATTTTGGGCAACATGCCTGCCCATATCATAACAATAGCAGCATCCTATATTTCGTAAGTGAGCAAGTCCATGGAGCTGTGCAATCTGTTCGTTGCATTTCCATTAAAACAAGGCTCCTGATGAATATTAGGCGTATAGGGTTAATTTGCCGTGGCTGGCTTTGTGAAAGTCAAAACCTTTACAATGCCATGTAGTATGGTGGTCAAGTTTCCTTTGTTACAGTCCCCTATTTGAAGGGCTGCCCTCTCTTTGAAGGCATTCTCTATTTGAAAGACTGTCCTTTCCGATTCCATCTAAAAGATATTGGGCAGTATCCAACTTCACCATTCCGCTAGCACAAATTATGATGTGCTAGTAGATATTAGGTTCTGGACTATGCACAAAAGGAGAATCCAACAAAAGTTATGACTGCACAAGCAGTTACACAAGCAGTTGAGCAACTGGTTGCATGAACGTAATACAAAAGCACTTTCACAAGGGAAAGATTTGGTGGAGCTCTGCTAGCACTATTTGAGTTTGTGGCATGACACCATTGGATACTATCCAATGAACCATAAGAACTGTTGCCCCAAAACAGTTAGTACTTGCATAGCAGGCTGAACAGGCAGGCGCCTTGATGACAACACCTTTGCTGCTTGTTCCGTCGAAACACTGCAGCTGCAGGCTGGGAATACTAACTCTTGATTGCAGGAGGGAGTGTGGGTCTTCCAGCCAAAAAAGCCATAGTGGTAGTGGCCATTCATCTTGTCGACCCTGCCCCCTGACCTCTGCCCTGCTCTGCTTACAGTGACCTACCTTGGGCCTAGCTCCACCCTTAGGAATGCCCCCCAGCTTCAACCCAAAATGAAGTCACCACTGACAAATGGTGGAAAGAAGGTGGTGACCTCACGGCATATGGAAAAAGTTGTGGTAAGTTGGCAACTTTTAAAGGGCATAGCTTTGAGGAAAAAGCTTGTGGTGGCTGCAAGTTGTCTTCCACAGTATGGTGAGATGTCCTGTATTTCTATTTAAATTATAATACTTGCTTCTAAACTTGCATCTCTCTATATAAATTAGCATATGCAAATGTGCAAAACAGTGTCCTCTTTTGTCCTCTTTTTTGGTGATTCATAAGCAGACACCGTACCAGGCGGACTTCCATGTCCTTCACCCCCTTCCATGTGTGGCCTTCCATACATGGAAGGGTGTGAAAGTTGCTCTTTACACACTTCCAAGTCCTTCTCAGGCCACTTCTGTACTGTGTAACAGCTTTGTTGTATGAGACCACTGCACCATCTCTGACATTGTTCAGATGTCACCAGCCGAGCAGCAGAAGCTCATGGATACCTCACATAGGCTTAGGACAACAGTATAATGCCACAAATCATGATGCTATGCCGGTACACCTCTTTTCACGCCATACAGTCATCTCATCTGTTGGATATATTTCAGAGAAGTAGCCTTTTTGACAAGCAAAAAGACAAAGAACAGTTACATGCACATATAAGGTTTCCCCTCCTGCCCCATGCCCAACATGAGAAAAAATGCAGAGGACACGCATGCAATAGGCTATTTGACTGTGGAAGAAAAAGACCACGTTTGGTAATAAAACAGTGAATGAAGAACTGCAAGTATATTCTCATTTGGATCCCTGTGTGGCATCCTGGCTTGAGTAGCCATGAGCTTTTTATCCTCCCAGGACTTTTTACTAGCTTAAGTGCTGCTTGAATTTGCCATTTCATCGTTTTGTTTGATTGTTTTCTGATATTGTATACCAATGATTATTTTTATGTTTGTAAACTGCTAGGAGGACTTAATTATTGAAGGTGCAGTATCAAAATTCCTGAACTAAATAAATAAATCTGTCCTAAAGTGAGTTGGGGGGAAAATATTGCTTCTGCAGGCAACAGGCCTCCCCTGCCTCCTGCCCTCCCCACTTTAACAGGATCACAGATCCGAAACTGACTTCCTTTCTTTTGGCCTAGTTTCTCCTGTGGGAGAGTGAACGAACTGCTTAGTGTTAGTGTTTAGTCTCTTTGACCCATGGGAATTTTAAGGGCAAAGGTCAGGAAGTTCATGCTCTGAAGGTGGGAACCTTATTAGATTTTCAGGGTTTTTAAGGGAATGTACATTTTCATGACAGAAATTATGAAGTTGTTTTTTCTGCGTTAAGGCTATAAACTGAACGGAGGATGGACTGAACAAGGAGAAGTTCCTGAAGGAGCACCATGTTTTCTCCCTTCTTTAAATTTCTCTAATATAAAATGTTCATAAGAGGCTTTGTACTTTAATCCCCCCCCTCCCCGATTGTTAGACAATTTGTTGTCTTACAATTAAGCGCAGATGGCTTGGAGCTGTAATGCAGATAAACAAGAATGTTTAGGACTGTTTCAATTTCCGGGTTGGATTTCAACTGTAATCCGCATCTAAAACATACGAAATCTGTTTTTATCTGATCTTTAATGCTCTTTTGCTGTAATCACTGAAATATGTTGACATTTTATGTAAAATAATACCCATTATAATATTTAGGATAGAACTAAATCTCATAAGTATATTGGAAGTAAGAACCTCCAATTTATTACAGTATAAAGCATCTGAAGTTACGCTTAAATGAAGTCAATGCAATAAAAGCAACCAGAATTTACTATTTAAAAGGAGATATTTCATGACAGTACAGTCAATAAAAGTGTATATTAAAACTATTTTTTCCATGTTTGGAAGATGGGAAATATTTTAAAAGCATTGTCTCTTCTTCTTCATGAAAAGGTAGGCAAATTCTGATGCCATTGAGATTTTTGAAGGATGCCCTTAATATATAAAAAGGCAAAGCTGAGTATAATACGCTATTTCCAAATAGTTTCTGCTTCTTACCTTGTAGACTTATGGTCCAATTCTATAAGCTGCTGTATTAGCAAAGCAGCAGTTTCCTGAGGTGCAAGGAGTGCTGCATCAGCAAAGTGTCATGACTTATGGTATTGCATCAGTTTAGCAAACTGGCCCAGTCTATTGGGCCAAACCAGCTGTGCCAGCAACTTTCACTCTTGCCATGTTTAGCCTAGTAGTACACACAGTCATTCACAGCTGAGAAATGTATGGCACTAGAAAACAGCAAGGGCAGAGCTGGGGGGAAAGGGTCGCCTACATACTGGCATAGTTTAGTGGTAAATACTGAAGTGCAGGTACTCATCATGAAAGTCCCCCATAGCTACACACACACACACACACACACACACACACACACACACACACACACACACACACACCCCTACCTCAAACATGCAGGCTGCAGTGTTCATAGAATCATAGAATAATAGAGTTGGAAGGGGACTATAAGGCCACTGAATCCAACCCCCTGCTCAATGCAGAAATCCACCTTAAAGCATCCCTGACAGATGGCTATCCAGCTGCATCTTGAATGCCTCTAGTATGGGAGAGCCCTCTACCTTGCTAGGTAACTGATTCCATAATGGTACTTCCATTATGGAAAAACAGTCAGGAAGTTTTTCCTGATGTCCAACTGGAATCTGGCTTCCTTTAACTTGAGCCCGTTATTCCGTGTCCTGTACTCTGGGATGATCGAGAAGAGATCCTGGCCCTCCTCTGTGTGACAACCTTTCAAGCATTTGAAGAGTGCTATCATTTGTTGTTTATTCGTTCAGTCGTTTCCGACTCTTCGTGACTTCATGGACCAGCCCACGCCAGAGCTTTCTGTCGGCTGTTGCCACCCCTAGCTCCCCCAAGGTCAAGTCTGTCCCCTCCAGAATATCATCCATCCATCTTGCCCTTGGTCGGCCCCTCTTCCTTTTGCCTTCCACTTTCCCTAGCATCAGCCTCTTCTCCAGGGTATCCTGTCTTCTCATTATGTGGCCAAAGTACTTCAGTTTTGCCTTTAACACCATTCCTTCAAGTGAGCAGTCTGGCTTTATTTCCTGGAGTATGGACTGGTTTGATCTTCTTGCAGTCCAAGGCACCAAAGCATCTATCTTCCTTCGCTCAGCTTTCCTTATGGTCCAGCTCTCGCTGCCATAGGTTACTACGGGGAATACCATTGCTTTAACTATACGGACCTTTGTTGTCAGTGTGGTGTCTCTGCTCTTAACTATTTTATCAAGATTTGTCATTGCTCTCCTCCCAAGAAGTAAACGTCTTCTGATTTCCTGGCTGCACTCAGCGTCTGCAGTAATCTTTGCGCCCAGAAATACAAAGTCTGTCACTGCCTCCACGTTTTCTCCCTCTATTTGCCAGTTATCAATCAAGCTGGTTGCCATAATCTTGGTTTTTTTGAGGTTTAACTGCAACCCAGCTTTTGCACTTTCTTCTTTCACCTTTGTCATAAGGCTCCTCAGCTCCTCCTCGCTTTCAGCCATCAAAGTGGTGTCATCTGCATATCTGAGATTGTTAATGTTTCTTCCTGCGATTTTAACTCCAGCCTTGGATTCCTCAAGCCCAGCACGTCGCATGATGTGTTCTGCATACAAGTTGAATAGGTAAGGTGAGAGTATACAGCCCTGCCGTACTCCTTTCCCAATCTTAAACCAGTCCGTTGTTCCGTGGTCTGTTCTTACCGTTGCTTCTTGTTCGTTATACAGATTCCTCAGGAGGCGGACAAGATGACTTGGTATCCCCATACCACCAAGAACTTGCCACAGTTTGTTATGATCCACACAGTCAAAGGCTTTAGAATAGTCGATAAAACAGAAATAGATGTTTTTCTGGAACACCCTGGCTTTCTCCATTATCCAGCGGATATTGGCAATTTGGTCTCTAGTTCCTCTGCCTTTTCTAAACCCAGCTTGTACATCTGGCAATTTTCGCTCCATGAATTGCTGGAGTCTACCTTGCAGGATCTTGAGCATTACCTTGCTGGCATGTGAAATAAGTGCCACTGTCCGATAGTTTGAACATTCTTTAGTGTTTCCCTTTTTTGGTATGGGGATATAAGTTGATTTCTTCCAGTCTGATGGCCATTCTTGTGTTTTCCAAATTTGCTGGCATATGGCATGCATCACCTTGACAGCATCATCTTGCAATATTTTAACCAGTTCAGCTGGAATACTGTCGTCTCCTGCTGCCTTGTTATTAGCAATGCTTCTTAAGGCCCATTCAACCTCACTCTTCAGGATGTCTGGCTCTAGCTCACTGACCACACCGTCTGAGCTATCCCCGATATTATTATTCTTCCTATACAGATCTTCCGTATATTCTTGCCACCTTTTCTTGATCTCTTCTGTTTCTGTTAGGTCCTTGCCATCTTTGTTTTTGATCATACCCATTTTTGCCTGGAATTTACCTCCGGTGTTTCTAATTTTCTGTAACAACATGCCCAGTTCTTTCAGTCTCTCCTCACAGGGCTTCATTTCTGGACCCCTGATAATCTTTGTTTCCCTCCTCTGAACCCCCTCCAGCTTGTCTGCATCCTTCTTGAAGTGTGGTGCCCAGAACTGGATGCAGCAGTACTCAAGATGAGGTCTAACCATTGCCAAATAGAGGGGAACCAGTACCTCACATGATTTGGAAGCTATACTTCTTTTAATGCAGCCCAAAATAGCATTTGCAGTATCAATCCATATTAACAAACCAATTCTAGGAGTTTGCATCTGCTAAGAGTAGGTCTTTTGTAAAATGAATGAGTCTTAATTGCCCATTCAAGTTCAAGCAACTCCAAAATATTATATATATTGTTTCTGGGGGGAAATCATTTCCCCCCAGCTACTGTGAGGATTGGAGCTAAACTCTGGAAACTCTGAAGGGGTGGCAGATGATGCCATCATCCCTGTTAATAAAAGAATGCATGCGCCATGCCCCTGCAAATCCTGACTCCATTACACTGCAGCTAGTGGCCAAGTGTATGAACCAGGAAGTCCCTGGTTCAAAATATTCAGCTAAGAACGTAAATAAGCTACTAGGACCATATGTTCACTAGAGGCTGGGAGAGCAGTCCTATGGCCCCAAGACAGAGTCTAGAGGACCATATGATACTTCGGGTTCCTGGATCCGAGGCTGGAGAAAGAGCGCTGACCTTGGACCCAGGAATCTGAGTTCCCCTTCTTCTCACAGCTGGCACTGAGAGAACCATAGCAGCTGCCTCTATGAACTTACAATGCAAGCTTGGAGGGAAAGGGGGTGGTCCTGTGGGAGGGCAGGGGAGGAGACTGGGGCAGCTGGCATAAGAAGACTCCTCCAACCACCCCATCCTCCTTCCCTCTCACTCCACAAAGCCCGAGCTAGATGGGCAAAATTGCCCATTTAGTGAAAATGCAGGGAAGAGAAGCACGGGGGCGGTGATGGCTCTGTGCTCCTCCCACCCTGCTTAGGATACCCATTAAACTCTAGTTTGGAGGCTGATGGGCATCTCGGATTCCCTCTTCTCAGGGAATCCTGGGAACTCTAGTTCTGTGAAGGGAGGGCAGGGATTTCTAAAAAGATTCCTTAGCATCTCAACAGCCTACAGTACTCTGGATTCTTTGGTGGAAGCGCTGACAGTTTAAAGTAGTGAAAAACCAACATAAGTTTGTAGTGTAGATACACCTTTCCCCGGGTCTCTACACTCATCCACACCTGTAGTATGGAAATATAATAATATTGACCTACAACAAAATGTTGTTCTAAGGATTATTGAAATAATGTAATTGAACCGCTCTGAACACCCTTTAAAGCGTTATATAAATGCTGCCATCACGCTGCTCTGTGGTAATTATCCCTTTCCTGGAACCAGTTTTGTTGTTCCACCCCTCCATGCCCATTTTGGTAGTAATGGGATTGCAGCTGGCAGACAGCACATCAGGATGGATTTGTTTTACACAGGATTCTGCGGTAGCTTTGTCAGGGCAAGTTGTTCTGTGCGTCACAGCAGCTACTCACATTGATAGGATCAGGGCTTATCCAGTTTCTACAAACCTGAAATTGCGCAGTCTTGAGCTATGTGCAGATTATGTTCTTATTTCTCCTTTATATCTGTCAATGTAAAGCACGCTGCTTTGGAGCTGTATACGCTTCTATGAATTAGCAACCATTTGCTTTGGGGGACTAGGAAATTTGTTTCCCTAATTGACATAGCATGCGCAGGCTCGCCAAGGAGAAAAGAGGGTAGGTTACCAGTAGCAGATAGAGTTTACCTTTGCAAGTCTTTTGACTGGATGTGGCACAGCCAATTTGCTCGATGCAGCAAGAAAATACAAATTCATTTGAATACATCTGAAGGATGTGAATTGGAAGAAGAAGCTTGTTCAAGGCACGTTAAGCGGCCGGGAGAGGCCTAAATGTGGCAAAAGAGATTGCTTTCAGTATCACCACATCAACAATGAAATAAACTATGAAAGAAAGACAAAACCAGAATAAAAGCTAGCAGCAACATAAAATCTAAAAACACAACAGCACATTTAAAAAATGAAAGGACTAAAAAGCCTGGGTAAATAAAAAGATCTTCTCATGCTGCTGTAGGCCAGCTTTTTCCAAGGCATGTGGATTCTGTGGACTTGCGGATTGGTTTGTCACTTTGGGGGGGGGGAGGCTATCTGTGCTAATTCGGGCTAACAATTTGGGCTAACAAACTGAGACTCAATCCAGACAAGACGGAGGTACTGTTAGTGGGTGGTTCTTCTGTCCGGCGAGGTGATGTTTGCCCTGTCCTGGACGGGGTTGCACTCCCCCTAAAGGATCAGGTCCGTAGTTTGGGGGTGCTCTTGGATCCAGAACTGTCACCTGTGCCTCCAGGTGGACTCAGTGGCAAAGAGCACCTTTTATCAGCTTAGGATGATATACCAACTGCGCCCTTATCTGGACAGAGATAGCCTAGCTACAGTTATCCATGCTCTGATAACCTCTCGTTTGGATTACTGCAATGCGTTATACGTGGGGCTGCCTTTGAAAACGGTCCGGAAACTTCAGCTGGTACAAAACAGGGCAGCCCGTTTACTAACAGGGACTGGCTGGCGAGATCACATTACGCCAGTCCTTTTCCAGCTTCATTGGCTGCCAGTCCAGATCCGGGCCCGATTCAAAGTGCTGGTATTGACATTTAAAGCCCTAAACGGTTTGGGGCCAGGTTATCTGAAGGAACGCCTCCTCCCATATGTACCTACCCGGACCTTAAGATAATCTACAGGGGCCCTTCTCCGTGAGCCCCTGCCAAAGGAAGTGAGGCAGGTGACTACTAGGAGGAGGGCTTTCTCCGCTGTGGCACCCCGGTTGTGGAATGAGCTCCCCAGAGAGGTCCGCCTGGCGCCTACACTGTACTCCTTTCGTCGCCAGCTGAAGACCTTTTTATTCACTCAGTATTTTAACACTTAATTTTAACTTAAATTTAAATTATACTTTTTTAACTCTGTATTTTAACCTTATATCAATTTTGCTGCATGGTTTTATCCTGGTTGTGCTTTTTATACTGTATTTTGTATTTGTGTTTTTAACCTGTTGGTTGTTTTATGATGGTTTTAATTTTTGTGAACCACCCAGAGAGCTTCGGCTATTGGGCGGTATAAAAATGTAATAAATAAATAAATAAATAACCGCAAGTGCATATTAGGTAATGCACATTCACATTAATTCACATTAAGTAATGCACATTTGGGCAAGTGTGCATTAGTGCTTATGCATATTAATTCTAATGTGAATTCGCGCAAGTAGAACAAAATTCTGGTTAAAAGCTCCAATCCTATCAATGAGTGGATGATGGAAGGAAAGATGCCTGACAATCCATGAAACACAGATGTAAGGATTTCACAAAATCTGCACATCCCTACCTGGTTCCAAAAAAGATCACAATGCAGGTGCTTTGCCAGCCTCTCTAGGACATGCATTTCACAACCAGGCTGCCACCACTGAGAAGGCCCTCTCCTTTTCAGATTTGCAGTCCAACCCATCTGAAGGGTGTCACATTGGGGAAAGATGCTCCAGTGAATTCTCATGAATTTTCTGCATTAAAAAATTAATGTATATTCTCATTTGGTTTTCATCCAGCATTCTCTGTTATAGATCATGCCAGACTTGGCAAGTGGGAATTAGAAAAAATAAAGTCTAAATATATTGAATTTGGCATATAGATAGCTAAATAGCTAGCTTCTCTATATTCCAATGCCTAAGGCTAATCCTGACTAGTTTACACCATCCTGGGAGTTCTTTTTATGATATTCATTGCAAGAGAGTAATTACTTTCAGAATGTTACCAGTCTGCTGTTGATCTTTCTCAATGGTGAAGACAAGATGAAAAGAGAATATTCCAGTTCCCTCCTGCTAATTCTGGTCACTAAAATAATCAGAAATGGAGTAATCTGTCTAGAAACAGCCCAAAACAGGCATTGCTATTCCTCATAGTTTAAATCTATTTCCCCCTCCTAACAAATAGCATCTGGAGACTGAGCTTAGGAAGCTTTAAAGCAGCCTCCCCCAACCTGGTGCCCTCCAGACGTGTTGGACGATGCTGCAAGTTACAGTCCCATGTGTCTGGAGGGTGCCAGTGTGTGGAACTCTTCATTAAAAGAAAGGGATTTACTTTTTTCTTCTTCCTTCCCACACAAAGTAGTGTGTTTGTAAGGGAGATGACAAAATCCAAGATGGCGTGCTGCCAGTTCAGAGCCAAACGGCGGCCTAGCTCCCGCAGGCTTCAACGCCTGACAGAGAACATGATACTGCATCTTTAAGATGTGCTTATTTGGCATTTACTTATTTAGTTAAAGATCATCACCAAGCAGAACTCCCTCAGGAAGAGTAGATAGCTTATTGGGCCCCATGGGGAGGGCGGTAATTAAACTCTGAAGGCAAGCACTGATGTTAAGCTAAAAGCCTGTCTTTAAATAGTAATACACTTGCAATGTAAAGCGGTAGGCCCTCGGGTGCCTGTTGACACAGCGTTAGGAGCTGGCACTTCCCTCCCCCCACCCCGTAGAAAGCTAAATTGAAGAAACTGTTATAAGCTCATCTACATAAAGCAATATGATTTTGCCTGAGGGCGCGGACAACAGGGAGTGATTAGCAAAATGTCTTTTTCCCTGCGACTCTGTTGCTTTGCTAACATGCCACTTGTCACTGAGAAATTTGAGACAACATATGCCAACCTGCATCTACACAGAGACCCCTCCCTTGCGGATTGCTCATTGAAGAATTCCTCTTCAGCCCAAGAGGTGCTGTCAAGAGGAATTTCTGAGGGCAAAGGAAATCTGCTGGAAAGAAAAGGCTCATGCAGCTCTGCCTTGCCTTTTCGTATCACGGCAGCAATCGCTTTCCATGTGAGGTTTTTGTACGGTAAAGGTACAGACTGGACGAGATGGCGTTCACACAGTGATCAGTTGTGTGCATGGCTTTTCAAAAGTAAATAGTGTGATCTGGATTGGGAATTTGGTGAAGGCTGGAGTTTTAATCCTTTGCTCCCTTCTGCAGTCTGGATTGGATGGATGAAGCTATTTGCTTTGGAAGAAGAGCTTTCATGTATTGGAGCTTTTCTATCAGTGCAAAGAACAGGCACAAGAGGTGGATTGGGACTGCAGCAGGAGGAAAGTGCTGAAGACCCCTATCCCCCCCCCACACCTGCCGGGGTCTAATCCAGTTCAGGGCTCCTACCTCTGTCATTTTGTTTAAAGCCATTCACACAGTTTCTAATTGGGTCCGTAGTTTGGGGGTGCTCTTGGGGGTGCTCTTGGATCCAGAACTATCACTTGAGGCACAGGTGAACTTAGTGGCAAAGAGCACCTTTTATCAGCTTAGGTTGATATACCAACTATGCCCTTATCTGGACAGTGATAGCCTAGCTACAGTTATCCATGCTCTGATAACGTCTCGCTTGGATTACTGCAATGCGTTATACGTGGGGCTGCCTTTGAAAACGGTCCGGAAGCTTCAGCTGGTACAAAACAGGGCAGCCCGTTTACTAACAGGGACTGGCTGGCAAGATCACATTACGCCAGTCCTTTTACAACTTCATTGGCTGCCAGTCCAGGTCCGGGCCTCATTCAAAGTGCTGGTATTGACATTTAAAGCCCTAAACCGTTTGGGGCCAGGTTATTTGAAGGAACAGCTCCTCCCATATGTACCTGCCCGGACCTTAAGATCATCTTCAGGGGCCCTTCTCCGTGAGCCCCTGCCAAAGGAAGTGAGGCAGGTGGCTACTAGGAGGAGGGCTTTCTCCACTGTGTCACCCCAGTTGTGGAATGAGCTCCCCAGAGAGGTCCGCCTGGCGCCTACACTGTACTCCTTTCGTTGCCAGCTGAAGACCTTTTTATTCTCTCGGTATTTTAACACTTAATTTTAACTTAAATTTAAATTTTACTGTTTTAACTCTGTATTTTAATTTTATATCAATTTTGCTGCGTGGTTTTTATCCTGGTTGTGCTTTTTATACTGTATTTTGTATTTGTGCTTTTAACCTGTTGGTTGTTTTATTATGGTTTTAATTTTTGTGAACCGCCCAGAGAGCTTCGGCTATTGGGCGGTATAAAAATGTAATAAATAAATAAATAAACAATTGCCTTCTCCAGTTGGTGTCTTGTCATGGTGCAGAGAAAGAATGAAATCCACATCTTGATGAAGTAGGCTTGCCTATATGATTAACTTTCAGAATTTCTTTTTAAAATTCTTTTTATGATCTTTAATTTATACAGACTTCAGAGGAGTGGTTAGAGTTTTAACATAGCTAGAACCATATCTGAGTAATAACTAATTCTAAAGATACATGCAACTAATAACTAATTCTAAAGATACATGTAACAACAATAGGGCACCGAGGGTTGTGTCCAGGTGTTTCCAGAGCCCCCCTCCTGTGGAATTCCCTGCTCCTGGAGGTCAGGCAGGCACCAAGTTTGTATTCCTTTCAGCACCTCCTGAAAACATCATTGTTTTTCCGTGAAGCCTTCCCTTGATGAGCAGCCCCAGTTAACTTTGCATTTTGCTTCTTTTAAAAATCTATTTTTAATGTGTTTTTATTCTGTTTTGTTTTATTTTATCTTGTACACCGCTCTGAAATTTTGAATGGGGAGCAGTATACAAATATTGTAAATAAATATTTACAAACTTATAGAAGAAGCTGGAACAGGCCTGTTTTGCTGTGCTTTGCACCAGAACTAATTATTTTCTGAGCATATACTGCTCTGTAACAGGCGCATAGATTTGTGCTGATATAAAAAGCGCCACCATAAATCAGATATCTTTAGGATGGTCTGTAGGCCGCACTGTGCCATGTTTTGTGTGTCATGCGGCATCTATGGCATGTAATGTGTATCATGTTGCATCTATGGCTTGTCATCATTTTGTGTGATGACAGAATGGCCTTCTATTTAATAGAAGAGTTGAGCAATCTGCAGCAGGGGTTGGGAACTTATAACTAGATGTTTTGGCCTACAACTCCCATGATAGCCCACCACTGCTATGCAGACTAGGGCTGATGGGAGTTGTAGGCAAAAACATCTGGAAGGCCACAAGTTGGCTATCCTTGAATTCAGTAGGACTGATACGTGTGTTTAGCATAGTAGCTCTAATTAGGAATCCGAAGTCTTGTCACTTTGACTAGTGGTGTAGTGGAGCCAGGATTCTTTGGGATGCAGGGCTGACACTTTTTGGAATTTGATGATGACTATAGATAAGGAGTCAACTGAATCACATAAGAAATCTGTTGTATTACCATTGTTGTATGTCATATTGAAAGATTCAAAAAGAGCTAACTCAGTTTAAAATTAAAATAAAAACAGATGGGCAGAGGTATACTGTATCCAGGTCTCATAGTGATGTGGCACCGGCCCTTTCTGATTAGCAGAGATGCTTGAGTCACCTGCCACCCTCCTCAGAGTTCCCTGTCCTTTCTGAGCTTAGCTGCAATCCTCACAGTAGCTGGGCAAAAACGAATTTTAACAACAACAACAACAACAACAACAACAACAACAACAACATATTGTTCTTTATATTTGGGGGGTGACTTATAGAATCATAGAATCATAGAATAGCAGAGTTGGAAGGGGCCTACAAGGCCAACTAGTCCAACCCCCTGCTCACTGCAGGAATCCACCCTAAAGCATCCCTGACAGATGGTTGTCCAGCTGCCTCTTGAATGCCTCTAGTGTGGGAGAGCCCACAACCTCCCTAGGTAACTGATTCCACTGTCGCACTGCTCTAACAGTCAGGAAGTTTTTCCTGATGTCCAGCCGGAACTTGAAACTGAATGGACAATTGTGACCCATTAGCTTTACAAATGACCTGCTGCTAACAGGTGAACACTTCTAGGTATGGTTTGTTGATATGGATCAACACAGCTGCCTGCAAATCCTCTCTCTGGGGATATGGAAATGGGGACTGTCATGATGAGCGCATGCACTTTAACATTTACCACTACACCACTGACTTTAACCTATGACAATTGGGTACCAATAGATAATGGTATAAGAATCAATCTATTACAAATCCATATATGAAACATTAGTGATAACTTCTGAAAGTTAATTCAGGAAGAAAAGTGAAGTCTAAGATTTATGAACTAATCTAACTAATGATCATTTAATGAAATTTTAAAAGCGGTTTCTACACATGTACTGGTAACTGGTTTAATATATAACCTGAAGTCTCTTTTTAAAAGTAGCAATGGCTTACATAGCATGGATTTTTCTTTATATATGAACTTGATATTGGACACTGATATTTTAAGCAGATATGGCCACTTTTGCATATGTCATGGTTGTGTCCAGGTTAAATTGTTCTTATGTGCTCTGCATGAGGCTGTCTTTGAGAAACTGTTCAAAAACTTCAGCTGGTACTGAATGGTATGGCCAGATTGCTGTCAAGAGCCCATGGCATGGCATGGACCACATGAATCCATGGCTGCTTAGTCAACAGTAGTAATGGAGCATCATTTAAAATTCTAGTTAAGCCCAAGTCCTAGATGGTTTGGAACCAGGGTATGTAAAGGATCGTCTTAGAATTATTGAATCATAGAGATGGAAGGTGCCATTTTGGTCATTGAGTCCAACCCCCTGTACAGTGCAGGAATCCAATTTAAAACATCACTGACTGATGGCTATCCAGTCTCTGCTTGAATACCTCCAGCAACAGATAGCCAATCACTTCTCTAGGGTTGTCTGAATTCTCTGACCTTTAGGAAGTTTCCCCTGATGTTTAACTGAAATCTGTCTTCCTGTAACTTAAGACCATCATTTTGTGTTTGAAAACTGATATTATATTGCATCTTCTGCCACATGGACCTGCCCACCCATGGAGATCATCAGTAGAGGTTCTACTGTGTGACCTACCTATTGCCATCAGAGGTGCAGTTGGTGGTGACATAAACAGAGTAGCAGTACCCATGCTTTGGAATTTTCTTCTCTAGGAGATCCATGTGACTTTTTAGGCACCCCAATACTCACTGAAAACTCTTTGTTTTGCCAGGTCCTTGGATGAGATTCATTATTTTCCTGTGTTTGCTGTTAGGAAATTCTGTTCCTGCATCTTTTGGGTTTTATTTGCTGTTCTGTTTTTGTTTATATGTTTCTTGACATAGTTTTAGTATTTTTGATGACTTCATTTATTTTGATGTCTTTATTTTGTATACAATTTTGAAGGCCTTTTTGGTGCAGAAGCAACCTAAAGTATTAATCCATGACTGCAAAAACAAAATGGTAAAGGTGGGAGCTTACTGCAGGTGAAAGCTTGTACTGTTTCAGGCTGTGGGTTCTACAGATACTCTCCTGGGTTGCAGAGTTCAGCTATGGATCGGATCTGGATCCGGAGCAGGAGTCAGGTCCCTCAGGAAGCAAGGCAGGAAGCAATCAGCACCATGGAAAGCTCCAAGTGGTGCTGAGTCTGGAAGCCACTATATGCTGCTCCAACAAAACTTATAGCAAGACTGTAGCTTAAATGGGAAGTTACTGTCCTCTAGGCTAGTTAGCTCTGCCTCTACTGAAGTTTGGAGCCTTAAAGGGGCCTGTCTTGTTTTAGCAGCCTCAGGCTGTGGTGATGTGGAAGTGGTTGCAGCATGCTCGAGTCTTCATGGCCCAAGTCCTGAGAGTCTGAGGACGGTAATGAAGCCTCTTTCAGGTGCAGGGGAGCCACCCCCTGGGGTTCATCTGGAGAACTGGGTTCCGGGGCGACAGAAACCTCGCAATGCCTTTCTGTGGCTTAGTCTTCTCCTACTGAAGCTGAAGTCTCTTCTGAGGATGAGGGTCTGGAGTCCTCAGAGGATGATGGTTTGGGACAGTGGAGGCAGTTGGCTACAGTTTCAGTGGGGCTATGGATCCATTCTGGGTTTCAGTCAGAACTCTAAAGGAGCTATCCAAAGTGCTGATCCCAGCTTTGGGGATAGGGTTCAGCACTCTGGACAGCTCTTTAGAGTTCTGGCCGGTTATGACTGAAACCCAGAATGGATTTACAGCCCCACTGAATTTGGAGCCACCAGCCTCCACTGGTTTGGCGTGCAGGTTACAGAGGGGTGAAATGCATTGCAGTGGATGGCAAGTGGCCTCCAATCCAGTCAATTTCAACCTCGAAGGAGTGAAATGTCTTTCAAATGCAACTTCTTATGCCTCTTTGATTTGATTGAATTTATCACTTTACCCAAGACACCCAAAACAGCTTCCATATTTTTAGAATTTATACACTCCCATAGTAAAACTAACAGCAATAAAAACAAGCTCTTTTTGTTTTGTTTGGCTATAATACTGCTATAATACCTTAAAACACACATAGTAAAGATTTGTGAGAATCCTTTTTAACATTGCTCTCAGTAAGGCTAGAAGATTAATCCCATTTTAGCTGGGGGATTCCAAAGTAGGGGAGCCATTAACAAGAAGCGCCAATTCATCCTTCTTGCAACTTTGAACAGCAGGGATTTCCACCAGGACTTCTTCTCCCAATGTTGAAAGATAGAGGGCTGTGTTTCTTGAGGTATGGTAGACCCACGGCATAAAGGGCTTTATTCTTATTATTTATTTATTTATTTATTTATTGCATTTATATCCTGCCTTTTTTCCTCCAAGAAACCCAGGACAGCATACATAATTCTCCTCCTCTACATTTTATTCTCACAACAACAGTGCTGCGAGGTAGGTTCAGCTGTGTGTCTGTGACTGCCGCAAAGTCAACCAGTGAGTTTCCATGGCCGAATGGGTACTAGAACCTGGATCTCCCAATTCCCAGTCCAACACTCTGACTGCTACATCACACTGGCTCCTTTACTGATTAAACCCAGTAAGTCACTACATTACATAACTGTGTTTCATATGCTTCCTATGCATTTCGCTCCCATGCTTTACAACTTATCCACATTGCTCACAAATACACCTAGCCAGCCATGAAAAGGATGAAAGTGTGTGTGTGTGTGTGTGTGTGTGTGAGAGAGAGAGAGAGAGAGAGAGAGAGGGGGGGGGCAGGCAGATAGACAGACTGGGTCTTCTGTTTTTTCCATTTATCTACTCGTTTATGCACTCTGTTCTTGTCATTGATACCATACTGCTCTAATTTTCTCTGGTTGTCAAAATAACTGTATCATTTTGGACCATTCAGTCATATTAAATAAGGATGTCAAATTGTAGGCAAACCGGACAGAGGTGTATGTGTGTTGGGAGGTGGAGATTGAGAAAGCTGAATGACATTAAGTCAAATGATTCATAACTGGAAATGAGCAACATAAGCTTTGACAATTAATTTTCTTGATGTTGGGCTTTGCACCTGGATGTGTTAAGTGTTATTTTTAGTCTGCCAAATGGGTTTCCTCCTGTATTTAATTTCACTTGTTTCCATCCCCAGTATTTTCACTTGACAAAGACTAAATCTATCGCTGTGACCAGGAAGATTTCTGGGGGGAAATTATTCTGATACAATTGTAGCACCACTGTTAAGGTAATATATATTTAGTGACAAACAAAGTAAAACATGATTTGCAGGTCATAAAATCTTAGGCCCCTAATTCTCCTGAATGGAATGGATAGCTGGGATGCCAAGTAGGTTAAATCTGCATGAAGATCAAAGGAAAAATATCCTGCCTCCAATGGATAATAATTTTAAATAGTGAGTATATCTTTTTAAAAACTTTTTGGTATTTGTATCACTGAGCAAGTCTGAATGTAATGGGGAGGGGAATAAATTAACATTCAAGCCATTCTCCCATATAGTTCTCTGCTGGTCGCTGTGATTAGCAAACGTTAGGTTTAATTAACTTATTCATTATTTCCCCCTAATTCATTTATTCTACAATCATTTAGGGACATGCTGTAGTCCTGAACACATTTACCTGAGAGTATGTCCTATTTAATTCAGAGGGCTTTGCTTCTGAGTAGACATGTATAGGTTGCGCGGTTGATTCTTAAAAGGCATATTCTGTGGAACATATCACTGTTCTGGCCTATTATTGCAGAGAAGGATTTGTGGGATTATTGTAGGGAATAAATGGAACATAATCCAAAAATCTAAATCTGTACAAAAGGCCAAGAGCATTTTGGGCTATATTAACATGGATCATATCCAAGGTTGTGTCATAATGCCATGGTTTTAATTGTATTTCATGTTTTTAACTTTTGTGAACTGCCCGCAGTGCTTCAGCTATTGGGCTTCGCTCCGCCCCTGCTCCGCCCATGTCCACTCCGCTCCGCTGCGGAGCTCCAGATCCGGATCGGAGCTCCGTTTCCCCCCCCCCCCATAGGCTTGCATTAAGCTAAAAAAGTATACAACTTTTTTTTCTGTTAAAGTTAGAAACCTCATGTTTGGCACCATGACACCTCATGGATGTATACACACGCATGCCAAGACTCAAGGCAATCCCATCATCCCCTGATTTTGGGGGAATTTATGAAAATCGGGCACCCCACTCACACCCCTTTCGATAGGTCCGTCAATTTGCAATTTAGAAACCTCAAACTCACCACCATGATAGCTTATCCAGGGATACACATGCATGCCAAGACTCAAGGCAGTCCTATCATCCCCTGATTTGGGGGGAATTTATGAAAATCAGGCACCCCGTTTGCAGACGTGGACTGTTCTCTGACATTTGGACAGATAAAAAAAAAGGGAAATGGGCACACTCACAGATGCCATCTAGACCCACAATCATGCCAAGGTACAAGGCAATCCCATCATCCCCTGGTTTTTGGCGGAGCTTAAACCTGCAGACAGCTCAATGGGGCCATTTCAAAGGAAATCCTAAGATGCCATGAATTGGGGAGTAGAGATCAACCTAAATATGAATCTTCCACACTTGCAAAATGGATTTGGAACTTCCAAAAGTCTAATTGAGCGCAGGAAGGACTTCTCCCCTGAGTCAAAGCCAGACACAAACCATCCCTGCGAGGCGGGCAGGGGAGGAGGGAGGGAAGGCAGGCAGGCAGCAGACATTTCTGGGGGCATAAGGAAGTGAGCCAAGGATAAGCCAGTAATGCATATAAAATGGAATAAATAAATAAATAAATAAATAAATAAACAAAGGAGGGGTGGAATTAAAAGCAGCAGTGTTGCTGAATAAACAACAAGAAGAACTTTTTAAAAGAGGCTATATCTGTCTTTTTCCAGTAATGGGGGTGGTGGTGGACGTGCCCAAAGGGGGAATCATCTGCCAATTTGACTGGTCCTGTCTAGGTACAAGTCTTTAAGAAGCAAACGCTCACTTCAACTCATGATAGGCATTGCTTTACTGGGTTACTCTTTGGAGGGCTCTGATGGCCCTCCAAGTACAGGAGAGTGAGGGCACGTCCACATGCCCTAGGGGAGCTCATCCCCTTGCACCACATCTATTCAGTTGTTCCCCAAAGTTAGGGTGGGTAGCAGTGCCGTGTTTTTTCTATCTCTTATTATTGGCTTAGTATATGATTTCAGGTTGTGTTTGTGCATTTGGTGGGGCTACTGTTTTAAAAAACACTGGGAAAAGTCCGTTCAGACTAAGAAAGAGAAGTTCCCAGAATCCCAAGTTACCCGTTTTGCCTATCCCCTCTTCCAACTTTGGGATCATGTGATCATGACCGGGAGTTGACTCTGCCCCTCAGCAATCGAAAAGGTAATCTTTTTCCTGCCTTTACCCTACTTTTTTAAAAATTCTAGCAAGCGAACCGCACCATGCAGAGAGCTGAGAGTAGGCTCAAAATGACCCCCAGCCATGACTCTCTAAGCACAAGAAGTTTCAGAAAGATAGCTTCAAAAACAACACAGTTATCCCCTTTTCTTTTCCGCAATGCAATCCTATGGGCGAAATGTTTCAAAATGGCGATCGGATCGGTCCGCGGAAAGAGGATCGCTCCGAAAATGGGTGCTTCTCTTCGCCTTGCTTCTAGGGGTCCGTGGTCCACTTCTACTCCGCCTCTGGGCAAGGCGGAGCAGGCCAATTCGCTTCTGATTCTCCGGTTCGAATCGGAGCGGAGCACATGCCATATATATATATATATATATATATATATATATATATATATATATATAAACAGTCAGCATTAAGCACACTTCCAAATGATCAAATATTCAGCAATTCACTATCCACCAACTGATGGGGGCACGGCAGTTATCACAATTTTATTATCTGCGCTTTTTTTTTAGTATTTAGTTTAAAGGACTTTTCTCAGTGATAAAGATAAAGAAAAGCCTATCTAAGATAATCCAAATGTTTACAGCAAATGAAAAAGTGCCTGTTTTTAGTTTCCTTAATATTTGCCTCCTTGGGCCATTGTATGGAGAACTAGAGTTGGCTGGGGTGAATATAGATATCACTGGATCTTTTATTTCAATCAGTTATTCACTGAATCTAGTGTGGTTGTAAAACCAACATTTGGGGTTCTGTGAGACTTTCTTGTTAGGCGAAACCACAGGTATTGTTTCTCAAAGATTTGAAGGGCACCACTAGTGCAGATTGATCATTTTAGACCCTGGATTTAATGGACTTACAGGGGTGTGGTCTCTTCTGATGGTAATCTGCATTACTTCAGTTACTTCAAATTGTCGTATGTCATAACTCTGCCCTGCTTTGTTTGGTGGCCTTCATCCTCCTTCTGCTGAGGGTGTTGTTACAATGGTGCTTTGGCCTCTCCTTCCTTAAAAACTTTGCAGCATCGCAGCTGCGGAGTGGGAACAGTTAATCCCCACAGCAGGAGGGAGCACAGCTTGTAGAGCACAACCCTGCCCTCCACCCTGCCTTCCCATGCTCCAAGCAACCTAGCGTGAGCCTCAATCCACCCCTGGAAAGTCCCCAGCCTCAACTTGAATCGAGGTCGCCACTGAGAGAAAGTGGAAATATGGTGGTTGGCTCCAGCAGAGAAAAAAGTCCATGACTTTTTGAATGTGCAGTTTCAGGGGAAAGTCTCATGGTTGGCTGCTGCATCGTATAACCAACACAGCACCACTGTGCAGCCACTTCAGGATAAGTATGGCAGTAGACAGCCCCTGGGTTTGGTATTGAGACATGGGACTGAGTTCAAACATCTCTATAGCTTCCAGTGCTGGCCTTTCCGATGAAGCTCAGTCCTCCTCTTTTCCTCTTTTCAAAAATCTCCACTGATGCTCATAATTTCAGAGTGGACTGCACATGCATGTTAGAACATGGCCCAGAATCTGGTGTGACATCCAACAGTTCTGTAGCAGAAATCAATGTGGAAAATGTTCCATAACGGGGTAGAGTTCAAAATCTACTGTGATATGGACTAAGAGCTATCAATACTGTCTGATATTAAATACTACTTCATACTAACCATCAAATAGTGCAACAATATCACCACTTTTTATTGCGCATAACATATACAGTAGATATATACAGCTGTTTTAACTTGGTTTATGGTTTAATTTGTTTTTTGTTTAGATGTGTATATTTACTGTTTTATACTGTATGCTTTTATCTGTACGCCGCCCTGAGATCTTATTGATATAGGGCGGGATATAAATGATATAAATAAATAAATAAATATCAAAAATTCAGAGAAAATTTCAAACAACTGAAGAATATCTGGAGAGTATTCAGCAGCTAACTTCACAAAAGAGAATTCTCTGAAGAGTTTTTTTTAAGGAACAAATTTGTTTCAGCCATAGCATAAATATAGGAAGAGATTCTGTCCCTATCTTTGTTTCTTCCTTAAGTCCCTTCTGTTGTCTTCTTTATTGTCTATTTTAAATTGTAAGCTCCTTGGTGACAGGGACCTGTCTATTTTTGCCTATAAACTAAAGTACTGTAGACATTGTATACACATTGATAACACTGCACTCATGTATGCATGTATAAATAAATAAGGTACAGTACACATGTTGTGGCATCAATGGCTATTTCTGAACACCAGGACCCTGTTCATCACAGGACAAAACTAGAAATACTTCCATATTTCCACCTCCTACCTGGATTTAGCTGTTCTGATTTACCTTGTCCTCTATGTAAGTTGGTATATGTTTGCTTTCTATCACTCTTCTACCTTGGATTTCTAAGAATTGCAAAGACCAAAGCAATTATTTGATAATTAAGAAAAGCCTCTCCACCATCCTAGAAATCTCATATGGAAAACTCTCAAGAGCATACATATGAGAGAAGTGCTTGATCTGCAATCCAAATAATCCAAATATCCAGCAGCTGCTAGTGCTCAGTGGAGGGAGGAAGTAAAACAGATAACATTTACAGAGTGCTCATCAATTTCACATATTGTTGTTGTTTGCCTTGATAATGCAGCGGGATTTGCTTCAGAGCTGGACTAGGAAAGGCTTGTCAACTTCACATAATGCTCCTCAATTCCCCTCTTCTTCTGGAGGGATGACTTGCTTTGGAGAAAGGGTGGTTTGGAGGTAGTGCTTAACCCCTCCCCTCCTTACCATTGTATTGCTCCAAATGGACATCACAGTTGTTCCACCCCCTCCCTTGTGTTCCAAACATAGGCAAAGAAGACTGGGTCCCTCTCAGTACCTTGCAGATTCCCAAAGTCAGCGGTAGTAATGGTACTTTGAAGAAGTGGAGTACTATGGCTCTTAAGGCTCTATAACGTGTTTCAGTTGCCAGTTTTTATTATATATGTGCACACACCTTTCTTTCCATTGGGTGGAAAGGTAGGATAAAATGTAACAAATGAATAAGTACATAGAAAACCTCCTTGAAAATTTTCTCTCCTTGAAATTTTTTAGATTATTTCATTTTGAAATTATATTTGCATCTCACCTTTCTATCAAATGGTGCTCAAAATGGCTGACAACAATAATAAAAAATACAATATGCACATGTATATATTTGTGTAGGGTGTCAAAGCTTCCCATTGTAGCTCTTGGGTTTTTATTTATTTATAAATTTTTATTTATTAATTTATTTATTTAAATAATAAATATATTATTATAAAGAGAGCTCCGGCTATTGGGCGGTATAGAAATGCAATTAATAAATTAATAATAAATAGATAAATTTATTACACTTATATACCGCCCCCATAGCCAGGCCTCTCTGGGCGGTTTACAGAAATTCTAAAATTAAGATAAGGATGAGTATACAAAATTTAAAGTTCTAAAACATACACACATAAAGCATTAAAAACTGTTAAAAAAACTAAACATGTGGGTGATTAAGATGTGCCGCCATATGCCTGGGCAAAGAGGAAAGTCTTAACCTGGCACCGGAAAGATAGCAGCGTTGGTGCCAGGCGAGCCTCGTCAGGGAGATCGTTCCATAGTCTGGGGGCCACCACCGAAAAGGCCCTGTCTTGCGTTGCCACACTCCAAGCCTCTCTCGGAGTAGGCACCCGGAGGAGGACCTTAGATGTTGAACGTAGTGACTGGGTATATTCACATTGGGAGAGGCGTTCCATCAGGTATTGTGGTCCCAAGGTATTGTGGTCCCAAGCCGTGTAAGGCTTTATAGGTCAAAACCAGCACCTTGAATTGGGCTCGGAAACATACAGGCAGCCAGTGCAAGTGGACCAGAGCAGGTGTTACATGGTCGAAACTCCTGGTTCCTGAAATCAATCTGACTGATGCATTTTGCATGAGCTGCAGCTTCCGAACCGTCTTCAAAGGCAGCCATACATAGAGTGTGTTGCAGTAATCTAACTTGGAGGTTACTAGAGCATGGACAACTGAAGCCAGGTTATCCCTGTCCAGATAGGGGCATAGCTGGGCCACCAACCGGAGTTTGTAAAAGGCACTCCGTGCCACCGTGGTCACTTGAGCCTCAAATGACAATGATGGATCTAAAAGAACCCCCAAGCTATGAACCTGCTCCTTCAGGGTGAGTGCAATCCCATCCAGAACAGGTCTTTTAAAAAAACCCTTTAATCACAGCTAATATTTCTATATGTTCAGATTTTTAAAAACTTTATTTTGTATAAAGTATGTGTTTGGTGAAATGTGGGAAGACTTAGAGCTCTTATTGTGCTTGGATGCTATATGGATTGCTGAAGCTTTGCAAATTAATTGGCTCTTGGTGGAGATTTTCTGAAATGGGTCAAGTCCTTAGCTATACATCTAGCTTCTGAATTTTTTCTATATTATTAATTGAGTTCCCATGGACTTTCTCAAGCTAGAGAATTTGAATTGTGTTTCATCTGTTACTAACCTTTGGTCATTTGAATTTTGTGTTTGTTTCTTCACAGTGATCTTGGATTGTTCTTGTTTGTGTATGTATGTATTATTTGTTGTTTCTAATAGTTCATTGAATGTTACATGAGCCTTCATAGGCAAGGGCTTATTCTATCAGGTGAAGCAAGTTGTAACCTACCAAGCCCATGTTTTCCATAAATAAGTGAGCTTTTAAGATGTCCAAAGTTTCTGTCTGCCATTTTTGCTACTGTTGATTAACATGCCTACTGTTCTGGAAATTTTGGAAACCTTCATCCTACTTATTCTAGGGTTATGAAAAATTTTAAATCAAAGATTAAAACAATGAAATATAATATAATAAGCTAAAAAAAGTGTCTGATACCATCCAAATCCTGCTCTTTAAAACAAATCTGCATAGATATAAACATATAAGCTTTAGCTTTGACATGAATCTTCATTCAATTATCGATTTTTCACTTCTGGCATAGTTATATAATACTTACATTTGGTGTATGTGTAATGGCTGTATATCTAAATTAGCCCCCTAACCCTGTTATCCTTTATGTCTCTACTCAGAAGTAAAGCACATTGAATTCAATGGGACATACTCCCAGGAGAATGTGCAGAGGACTACAGCCCAAATAGCCTTTGAATGGAGTGCATTTTAAAAGCAATGTATTTATTTGAATGCATAAGACATGTAGAATACTATTATTGTCTTTGTGCAGGGTTTTTGAACCCCATTTCAGCCTATGGGCTGAATTCCATTTTGGAGAAGTTCTTGGAAGCTGCATTGAGTAGCGGGCAAGGTAGGTGGTGCCAAAATACCACCCTGTTTTAGCTAAAAGCTCTTACTGCCATGATTTATTACTTTATTATTTACTTATTACATTTATATCCTGCCTTTTTTTCTCCAAGTAACCCAAGGTGGCATGTATAATCCTTCTCCTCTCCATTTTATCCTCACAACAACAGCCCTGTGAGGGAGGTTGGTCTAAGAGTCTGTGACTGGCCCAAAGTCACACAATGAGCTTCCATGGCTGAGTGGGGAGTAGAATCCAGATCTCCTGACTCCTGGACCCACACCCTAACCATTACACCACACTTGCTCTCCACATTAAGCCTCAGGAGAGGGATTTCAGCCTTTTAGAATGGGAAAAAACTTCACAAAAGCCACAAAACCATCAAATGATTGGTGGTCAGGATGGAAGAGGGGCATCTGGGGACTGGATTGGGACTACAGAAGGGTCAGATTTGGTACCCAAGCCTAAGGATCGACCTCCCTGTCCTAATGTAGACATAGCAATCGCCTGCCCACTTCTCTTCTTTTTCTATAACTTCTATGTTTAAGTCTTCCATTTAAGCTCATACTCATGAAAGGCTTTTTTATATTAGACAGCTCAGAAGTCATACATTTATATTTGTATATCTAAAATATACAGTGATATAAAATGATACAGAATAAAGAACAAGATGATTCTGGTGCACACCCTTTCATTCAGGCAATTGTTTAAATTATCTACAGTGTGAGTCTTTAGTTAAAGCAGCAAGTCAATAGAAAGAGTGGATATGTTTGCAGTTAAATTATTTATTAAAGTCAATATTGCAACATGTCCAAAAAGAAAAAAAGGAAAAACGAAGCAGATATTCAGATACCGATAAATTTCAATGAAAGGTATATTCTCTAATGTGGAGAAAGCCTTAATAGTGAGATACAGAATATGCCAGAAGTCACTCAGGAAATAGAACTAATAGTAAGTGCTCCCTATTATAGATAATGCAGACCACCTGGTTGTATCAGCAAGGGAGAGAGGGGGAGTTAAACCCTGAATCACTCCATCAACCAGCATGATGTAGTGGTTAGTGTGTTTGACTGGGACTCGTGAGGTCTGGGTTCTTTCCCCCACTCAGCCACGAAGCTCACTGGGTGATTTCAGCCAGTCTTTGACTCTCAGGCTAACCTATCCCCCAGGGTTGTTGTGAAGATGAAGTGGAAAGGTGGAGGACCATGTAAGCCACCTTTGGTTATTTGCTAGAGGAAAAGTGGTGGGATTTAAATGTAATCATAAATATAAATAAATCTGGCGGGGGCCAACTGCTATTTGGCTCATCTTCTGCTACTATGATCTCTTGGGGGGGGAATGGAAGACAGTAGTCCCCCCCTCTCTCTCTCTCTCTCTCTCTCTCAACAAAGTACTTGAAAAGAGAGGGAAAGAAAGCCCAATGAACTGCTGACATTACCTTCTGCGGGAAGAATGGCAGAATTCAGCCAGTAATAGCTGGCAGCACTTTTCACTGGTGGTGGGAAGCACTGGCAGCTGCTCCTAGTTGCTGTCTGTATTGTTTCAGGCCATGGGCTCTAATGACAAAGTGTTGTAGCATAGGTTCCATGGTTCATCTACGAATCAGATCTTGAGCAGGGGGTTATTATAAGTCAAGCTTCTCAGGAAGCAAGACGGAAAGAGATCAGCACCATGGACAGCTCTGAGTGTCTGGAAGCTGGGCAGGGATGTCTATAGGTTGCTCCAACAAGGAACAGAGCAAGACTGAGACTGAGGGCCAAAATGGTTACAGACTTAACCCACTCATTATTCACAAATATTACCAGACATTCCTCATTAGAACCCCCCCTGGCTAAAATGGCTGCAAAAGCACAGGAGAAGTCTTGAGAATGATGAAGGTGTGTAAAGGACCCTCAAACTAAATGAAGAGGAATCATGAATGCACAATAAATACCACATGTAGAGAGGGTCTTAAATATAAATGTAACTACTGTTAGACCAGTTGGCCCCATCTTCATAGCGACTGAGGCTTCTTAGAGGGGCCTGGCATGTTCTAGCAATCTCAGGCTGTGACATGGGAGTGGCTGGGATATGCTAGTGTCCTCATGGCCTGAGTCCTCAGAGTCTGTGGCTTCTATATGCAGTGGGGCTGATTCCTGGGGACCTTCTGGTGAACTGGTCCTGGGAGGTGGACATCTTGTGATGCCTTCCCATATCAGAATCACCTCCCTGAACCATTAACTCTGGAGCCTTTTTGGAGGACAAGAGGTTTTCTGAGGATGAGGGTTCATGACACTGTCCACCATTACATGCCCCCCTTCACCACCAAGGTGTTGCTATCACATTCTGTGGTGGTGGTAGTGGTGTAATGGCAGTTGGAAAAAGAGAATGAGAAAGAGAGAGCGCGCAGTATGTGCTGTTGCTATCACCTCCAGGGGGGAAAATAGCAGATGACAGTCAGTAGCAACAGAGAAGCTCTCTCTCTCTCTCTCTCTCACTCTCTCTCTCTCTCTCGCCCTCACCCTCGCTCTCTCGGAGGTGGGGAGAGAGTGCATGTATGAGCATGCTTGGATATTAACGTGGTCACTGACACTCCCCAATGATTTGCCAATCTCCCCCCCCCCCCCACCAGACAGAATAATTCCCCCCATTTCAACACTCCCAAATAGGGTGATGAAATGGGGAGGGCCATTCTGGTTCAGGCTCATTTTTATGATATTCTAAGCCATTATTTTATATTGAAAATGAACTTGAGTGCATTGAGTGAAAGGTAGTTTATAAATGTGTATATCAGTAATTTTATTCACAATTTCCCTGCACAAATATGAGTGCCCTGTTGCTACCTGGTGCTGTGAAGGAGCCTAATGTTTTCTTGAAGAAATCTGTGTGTGTGTTTGAGAGAGAGAGAGAGAAATGCGTTTTTGTCCATAATTTCTTCTAGAGCTCTTCAGCCCATGTTAGCAGAACACAGCTTGGAAATATAGCAAGTTTTTCTACCTGTCTGGTGGAACCCTTCAGCTAAGGTGACCAAACATTTCCCTCACATAAAGCACAGAATGACAATATTATTTCACAGTTTGTGTGAAATGAGGTATGAATAAGAAAACCTCTGTACAACAAAACATGTGTATAACTAATGATATTGGCATGTTTGGATGCTAGATTCAGGAACCCGATAATCATCCATACTTGTAAGGACTTTAACTGATAATTCCTCTGCAATATGCAACACTGTATAATGACAGACTAGTGGGGTTCTGGACTAAAATAGAAGTCTTTGGCCTCATTTAGGAGAGCCAGAAACAATTGATATTTCCAGCTTCTTTGGTGATGCTTGAACTCTTTAGCTGAATACTGAAAGTAGATTTAATTAACCGTGTTGACAGCACTTTCTCTTTTTAAAATCCTTCCTTTGAGAATATGATTTGCAACTCTTCTAGTGATTTCATACTTAATTGATTATAAGAGGGTCAAGGTTAACACACACTCTGATAAAATGATGATAGGTTTATTACCGTGTGAGAATATATACCTGACTTTTCACACACACACACACACACACACACACACACACACACACACACACTGTTTTCACCCAATTTAAGACCACCGTTTGTGTCAAGCTGGAAAATCCAACAAGACGGCTTTGTTTACTCTCTATGACAAAATTTTCTTTTGTCTACAAGTCAACTTGTTTCACAAGACTTTGCATGGCATTACTTTTCTATTGGACACGCCAAGCATGAAAGCTGGTTTAATTTTCCCTTTGTGGGAATGGTTTCACTTCCTGGCAGGGCTGAAGTGAGGCAACTACCTTAGGCAGCTGATTTTGAGTGTCATGAAAGGGCAATCCATTATTTCATTTATTGTTTCATTTTTTTACTGCCAGGGGAGGAGAGAGCAGCTTGTAGGAGTTTCTGCCTCAGGTGCCAAAATAACTTGACTAGTCATTGGTATTATGTACCTTGACTTGAGGGAGGGAGGTGTGTGTGTGTGTGTGTGTGTGTGTGTGTGTGTGTGTGTAATTTGCTGCAAAATATCTTGGGCTGGTCATGTATGCAGGCCTTTCACTGTAATGATAATGAAACAAACTAAATCGATTCCTACCTAGTGTTAGTTCTTTCATGCTAAGGGATTAGTCATGTACTGGGGAATGTGGGTATTTAAGAGAATATATTTTTGCAGTTTATTAATCAATTCAGAACACATAGGAAGCCCAAACAACATACAAGACCCTCTCCTTTTGCTTACTTTCCCCTCTCAGCTATTATTTTTCCCCCTAAGTGACCCCTGCACAAGAGCAGTTCCAGTAATTCTATGACAGAACAAAAAAGAATTATTCCATCTCCATGGCAACATCAATTCACATTCTGCAGGTACAGCAGCTGCCAGTTAGGCCACTGACTAAATGAAGGTTCCTGAAGGCGCATTGTACCGCAGTGCCTGGCCAAAAATAACTTGGCCTGCCACAGTTTCCCACAAACCCACAGAGAGAGGAGGATTAAACTGACTGGCAAGCAGACTGTCAACTCGTTTAGTGTCTTCAAGCTGAGATGAAGAAAACAGTCACTGTAAACATGTGAGAGAGGGGGAAATGGTTCCGGTTGGTGCATTATTTTCATGGCCTAAATGGTAAAATATTTATGCCCTTGAAAATAATCTTAAAATATGTTCCATTGACTTTACCCCAAGGACATGAAACTTAATTTGTTTTCCCGCGGAAGTATTATGATTGCATGCATACAGAGTTGGAATTAACTATCAAGGTTTGCAAGTGACAAAGATAAAAACCAATCACTTACTCAAAATTAATTTTAATGGAAGTAAACCAAAATTTCCCCCCTTTATTCTGCTTTGAGCTTTAGTGATGTTTTTATAAATGAAAAAATAAGGTCATTAATAGCTTTCAGAATCATTATAAAAGAGAAACCCACTCTGCAAAATAGGATTTCAACATCAGTTTTTCCTACCTCAAGTAGTTCTCCATTTTAATATCAAATGTAATTCTGATGATATTTGAATGCATTTTGTAACCTCCTATTTGAATTACTGCAATGTGTCAGTTATTTCAGAATATGGCTGCAAGATTGCTCACTGGGACTGGGCAATATGAATACATTATGCCACTGCATCATCCTCATCCTCATCCTCATCCGGGCTTGCCCAAGACATTTTTCTGTCTGAGGCAGTGGACAAAATGGCATCTCCAGTCTATGCTTATAAGCTGGTCACACAAACAGTTAAATCCTATTTTGATGCTGGTGATGGCACAACATCCTTCTGAGGGGCAACAGGCTAGCTTAGCTGCAAAGGGCAGGCCATCTGAGTGAGTGGGCGAGTTGGGCTACCTAACAGGTTCTTTAGGTGTGCTGAGGCTTTCTGTGGGGTCCCAAGCATCTTCCTTAGACAGGGTTCTCTTGGGGTCCAGATCAGACTGGCTACCATCCTGCTCTGACTGCAGCAGACTCTGTGCGCAGAGCTAACACAGAAGCAATGCAATGAAGCCAGCAAATGTTCAAAATATGGTTCATGCCTAAGACATGAGAGGTCTAAATGGCAGAGGTTAAATCACAGGCAACCAGTCAGATACATTGTGCAGTCCAGAGGCATACTCAATAGGGATTCCAAAGGTCACTAGCATAGGGCAAAATTCACAGGGCAAGGTCCAGGAGGCAAGGTGCATGGGAGCTGGAAGAATGGTGTTGTTCTAACACTGACTTGGTCTGCAGTGAAGGCTTAACCCGAAAGCCTGCTGAGCACCACCCAGAGCTCAGATGCAGTGATCATAGTTCCTTGTTCAGAGCTCTACTTCTGAGGAGTCGCTTTCTCCTAATGAGTCATTCTCTGCAAGTGAGCACTCATTCTCACAGAAGCTTCTCAGCCTCTGCCTCGGAGGCAAAATCTCCTCCTCCTGATAGGGATGGACCTGCAAGCATCACCCTGAGAGCCCAGGCTCCTGCTGGGTGGCAGTACCTGACCTGGGGTACCCTATGTCTGGGGGCTCTAGCTCTTTCTCTGAAGAGAATTCCTCCACTAGGGCCATGACAGCTACAGAGTCTGGCCCTTAAAGCCCACCACTCTCTAAGAAAGAGGTGGGGCTGAAAGGGGTAACTTAGTCTGAGAGGTAAAAAAAAGGCTTCATTTGGACTTCTAAGTTGTTTGCTTGGAGCTCCCTGAAACTTCCCCTGTACTTGCTTACCTGCCCTGAACTCAGGTGATGTGGTGTGTCCTGTGGGTTCCTGCTCAGGGTCAAGGTGATTGAGAGGGCGGTTGCAGGACAACTCCAGGCACTCTTGAATGAAACGGATTATCTAGATCCATTTCAATTGGGTTTCAGGCCTGGTTTTGGAATGGAAACTGCCTTGGTCGCTCTGTGGGATGACCTCTGTCGGGAGAGAGACAGAGGGAGTGCGACCCTGTTGGTTCTCCTGGACCTCTCAGCAGCTTTCGATACCATCGACCATGTTATCCTTCTAGATAGGTTGTCTGAGCTGGGAGTTGGAGGTACTGCGTTGCGGTGGTTCCGCTCCTACTTGGATGGCCGATTACAGAAGGTGGTGCTGGGGAATTATTGCTCTGTGCCATGGCTCCTAAGCCATGGGGTTCCACAGGGCTCTATTTTATCCCCTATGCTGTTTAACATATACATGAAGCCACTGGGGGAGGTTATCCGGAGATGTGGACTGAGGTGTCATCAATATGCAGATGATACCCAGCTCTACCTTTCCTTTTCATCAAAACTCAGGTGAGGCAGTGGCTGTTCTGAACCAGGGCATGGGACTGGATGAGAGCTAATAAACGAGTCTCAATCCAGACAGGACGGAGGTACTGTTAGCAGGTGGTTCATCTGTCTGGCGAGGTGATGTTTGCCCTGTCCTGGACGGGATTGCACTCTCCCTAAAGGATCGGGTCCGTAGTTTGGTGGTGCTCTTGGATCCAGAATTGTCACTTGAGGCATAGGTGAACTCAGTGGCAAAGAGCACCTTTTATCAGCTTAGGCTGATATACCAACTGCACCCTTATCTGTACAGAGATAGCCTAGCTACAGTTATCCATGCTTTGATAACGTCTCGTTTGGATTACTGCAATGCATTATATGTGGGGCTGCCTTTGAAAATGGTCTGGAAACTTCAACTGGTACAAAACAGGACAGCACGATTACTAACAGGGACTGGCTGATGAGACCACATCACGCCAGTCCTTGACCAGCTTCATTGGCTGCCAGTCCAGGTCCGGGCCCGATTCAAAGTGCTGGTATTGACATTTAAAGCCCGAAACGGCTTGGGGCCAGGCTATCTTAAGGAATGCCTCCTCCCGTATGTACCTGCCCAGACCCTAAGGTCATCTTCAGGGGTCTTTCTCTGCGAGCCCCTGCCAAAGGAAGTGAGGCAGGTGGCTACCAGGAGGAGGGCCTTCTCTGCTGTGGCACCCTGGCTGTGGAATGAACTCCCTAAGGAGGTTCGCTTGGCACCTACATTATATGCTTTTATACGCCAGGTGAAGACCTTTTTATTCTCCCAGCATTTTAACAGTCTATAAATAAATTTTAACTTGGTGTTTCAAATTTGTAATTTTGCATTGCTGCTGTTTTTATCTGGTTGAGCTTTTATATTGTATTTTATATTATGGTTTTATACTGTTGCTTTATACTTTGAATGTTTTTAATTTTTGTGAACTGCCCAGAGAGCTCCGGCTACTGGGCAGTATAGAAATGTAATTAATAAATAATAAATAAAATAAAAATTATAGGTCCTGGATATGAAAACCTCATCTATACCTTGAGGCCTTCTGGGATGGGGGCAGGATCCTGGGCTTACCTGCTTTCGGGATCATCCACCTGTGTCTAAATGCCAGCGCATCATCCCAGGATGTTCCTGGCATGGCGTGTCCCACCCGCCACATTACAGCCACAACCCAGAGGAAACCTTAGTTTTAAAAGAAACTCAGCACCTCAACTTGCCAAGAGCCATCCCGGGGTGGCAGAAATTATGCCCCCCACCCCCGATGGGCACAGTGCCCCCTGCACATCTCCATGCCTGTTTGAAGAGCCCTGCTACTCGTGGATAGGAGGAGGACCCAGACATGCTCGCCACACTGCCCACGGTCCTCGGAGTTGTCCTGGGACCACAGGAAAAATCTGGAAAACCATAGTCCCAATTATCCCGGAACAACTGAGAGGTCATCTCCAGTTGACCCTGGGATTCCCTGTGCATCATTTGGACAACCATGAACTGACCCCGGGATAACTGGCAGGTGTAGATTAGGCTGAAGTGACATGGTGAGAGCCAGGGGAAGAGTAGCATCAAGATGTGTGAACTGATGGGGTGTCAAAGTATTGGAGCCAGTTAGGTATAGAAAAAGCAGCGCAGTTGATGTAGTAACTAAGCAACAATACCCAATATTGTTTCTTCATGAGGATATGGGAGCCCAATTGCATAAAGTTTGTGAAACAGCCTTATCTGATTCATAAAACTCTACCATATATCAAAAAAAGGAGTACATATTTTTTTCCATTTGAAATTGGGCCCAATTTGACTCCAACAGAAATCAAGCAGAAACTATAGCCTTTGTATCATTCTTGAGACATAGGCTGTAGCTAGACCTAAAGTTTATCCCAGGATCATCCTGGGTTCATCCCTGCCTGAGCACTGGATGCCCTGTGTGGCACTTAGATGAACAGGTTTGACCCCAGGACAATCCTGGGATAAACCTTAGGTCTAGCTATGGCCATATTCTATATATTCAAGCACACATTTGCTTTTATTCCAATTATGGAAATTTTGGGCCCTGTATATGCTTGTTGGAACTTGCTGTTAGAATATATTTTAGGAAGCAATCCTACGGTCCTTGGGATGGCATCTAGCCATAGGATGGAACAGAAATCGCCTTCTGAGGTTGGAGACCTCAGAGGTCCAAACTAGGATCCTTCCTCCCTCCTCCCCCCTGTGCCTCTCAATTCCCTGATGTCAGAGTTCTGGTATGAGGGGGGGAGAGAATCGGGGGCATGGTATCATGGGCCCTCAACCATGTCAGAAATTTAAACCAGCTCTGGAGCTAGTTTAAATTCCTTCCTTCCCATTGCTTTGCCTTTGGAAGGAAAATTGCTTAACCTCCCTTCTTGTCTCACTGGCAGGAATCTGGCAGGACATTGAATGCACTGGATGCTGTTGGAGCATTCTGATGCCATCAGTAAGATTGCCCTGTTAAATATATTTTCTGCGGAGAGAAATATTCTGAAATATTGAGCAATCATTTGTAATCATGACTTGCAATTTATATCGAAATAACAATAGATCTGAAAATCCCTGTTCGGTTACAAGACATCTTTACAAAATACCTGTAAGAATATTCCATGAAAGAAGCATTTCGACTTAATGACCTCCAGTAGCCCATCCAACTCTATGATTCTAAGGCAAAGAGTTTGTAAGGAAGTCATAGCATGATTTATTTTCCCCAGAGTTTTTCTTTAATGATTACATATCTTAAACAAAGGCCTTCTAGTATGACATCTAGTGGGCAGTCAAGGAAAGACCTTTTCTTTTCTTTTTGAAATGGCATCTACTTTAGAGAAGGGTGAGGGTTTACTGATAGCAAAACATGCAAACCAATATGTGAGGAATAACAGAACAAAAACTCCTTAAAGAGATTTCAGTTGACAGTATTATGTTTGATCTCCTTGACTTATAATGTGAAACCATTTGTTCTATTTAAAGTAACATCAAGGAGTTTTCATCTCATGTACACCATTAGGTATTACCACAGGACATTGAAATATATATCCATGCAACCTAGTTTGTTTTTAGAATGAATGCAAAAGCAGGGGAAAGTTGCCTGGCACTTGTATTAGTGTGACACATGGGGAAGAAACAGTGAGAGAAAAGCTAGGGGTGCCTCATTTTACAATGACTGTAATTTTGGCAGTGCGAGCAAGTTTCTGGTACTACAGTTCCATCCCTGCCCTTAGCATCATTTACTGTAGAGATAGTACAACAGGCGCTAGCGCTGGAATTTATGAATGAATTTGTGTGCATTCCTCAGTATCTGAATAAAGAGTATTGTTGGTATTCAGAGTTTTAAAGAGTTTTCTTGAAAAAAATTGTATAACGTTTCTAAATCCAACTTGTATCACCTGATGCCATTTAATGACAAGGTTATAAAATCATGCATTTATATAGTGTTTTGTGTGTGTGCGCCCATGCCCTGCTCAATATGGATCTAGAAAATATGGATTTTAAATCAATTATACATTTTCCTTTCATCTGGAAAACGCTTTTTCGTAACGTTTTGTCAAATGCAACATGCCAAGACATTTAGGCTATGTTCAGACAACATGATAGTCAATGGTGGAGTAATAATCATCTCAACAGTTTTTTATCTAGGGGGTACTCCCCACACAACATAATAATCAACTGTGGTATGGATTAGGATTGGCATTGAACTGATTATTAGTTCACGCTGAGTTGACTCACTCATCCCCCCTCTCCCCCCTCAATCCTCCCAACTAGTATCCCATCAGCCATTGCTGCCAAAAAATCTATCCTGCCAGCTGGACTGGAGCAGCAGCCACCGCTTTGACCACTTTTGCCTTGCGACTCTGTGGCTGATGAAATAAGCAATGGTGGCCAAGGAAATAACCAACAGTGCCCTCCACACAACATGATAACCAATGGTAGTTCAAAAAGCCAACTCTGCACAGCATTGGTTATTTGCATTGGTTATTTCAGCCAAATAACCAAGTGTTGGTTAAAAAACTTCCTCCACACAACACAATAACCCATGGTGGGTTAAATAACCAACCGTTGACTATTTAAATCACCATTGGTTATCATGTTGTCTGAAGCCAGTCTTAGGGCCTTGCTAGACGTACCGCATAATCCGGTGGTGAGCGGCTAGCCGGCGCTAAAAGTAGCGCGGGCTGTCGCTCCTTTCCACACATCAGACGCGACGGGCTGCACGAAAGCACCATTGCGTCTGCCATTTTTTTTTCATTTTAAAGGGGACAGATGCGCAGGAGCGCACCACCGCTTAAGGCAAGGGTGTTTTTTTTAAAAAAGGATTCCCCACTCCCCCTCACTCCAATCTCCCCCCATCTCCCCCTGGCTCCAATCTTCTCCCCATCTTTCCCTGGCTCCGATGGGCCCAGCGCTCCTGTGGAGCGCTGCGCCCCGTCCACCACTTTCCCCGGCTACTTGCGTGTAATTGCGGTAGCCGGGAAAAGCGGCGGAATGGGCTACACGCTCGCGGTCTCGGCCTCAGCCCGAGACCGCGGGAAATACCGGGCTACAACTGTAGCCAGATACCCCGGGCCCAGGCAGGGTTGACCCCTGCCTGAGCCTGGGAGCCCCTGTTCATCATCTGGATGCACAGGGGCAAGCCCGGGTGTTAGCCCAGGTTAACCAATGGTCTAGCAAGGCCCTTAGTGTTTCTTTACCTTAGTTCCTCATCCATACCTCTGAAGTGGTAAACATTACAAGCCTAGACTTCTTCATCTTACAAGAACCCTACATTTTGCAACTACTATCAACATATTGAAATTCTAGTTTTAAAAGAGGCACTGTCATGACCTAATTGACCATGGGTGTCTTGTTAACATTAACATCCTAAATTACTTTCTTACGTTAGTCACTAGAATCTTTTGTATGTTTGCTTGCTTGTTTTTAGTCTTCCATGTTCATGAGAAAATGTCAGACCTGTCCTACCTAGGTGAGTCTTTATCCATCACTGGAAGATGTGCATGTTTCTTTCTTAGCTTAGTAACCTTAGTATAACCTCAGTATATGATTCTTGATTCAAGAAAAAAAGTTAGAAGTGTTTTACTGTTATTCATGTCCTGTTCTATTTGATGTATAAATTCTCGTGTGTTATCAAGAGAGAGAGAAAAACTTCTCCATATCCAGCTCTTCTTGATTAGTATAATACTATAAATTCAAGCCACCCAATACACTTAACCACTCTGAAATGTTACTAACTGTAAGAGAGCTGGTAGGACACAGTGAGACTGGGGCTTTAATTTCAAGAATATATTATCCCCAATTACTACTGCAAGGGCACTGTATCCTTTGAGGAATCAGAATAAGAAAGTCGGGTGCCCACAGCAAAACCAGAAACAAGAAGGGTATTATAGTAATACAATGGTAGAAGTTATATAACTTTGCCAATGATCATGACACTGTTTTACAGTGACAAGTAATAAGAAGACAGACTTTTCCCCAGGATACTTGCAAATGTCAATCAAATTGCAACAGGTGGAAAATCAGGTTTGGCAGGGACTTGGAACATGAATCAAAATAAAATGATCGAAGAAAAATGAGTATGCAAAAAGGCACGTTCTAAACACTGAGTCTGATTGCTAATGTATTACTTCTCAGCAGTCTCTTTTTCAGATTGAACTTGCCCAACTCCTTCAACCTTTCCTCATACAACTTGGTTTCCAGGTCTTTCACCATCTTTGCCATCCTCCTCTGCATATGTCCCAGTTTGTCATTATTCTGTGCTGTATCCAGAACTGGGCAAGGCGAGGCCTGACCCAAGCAGAAGAGAGTGCTCTCATTACCACATGTGAGCAGGACCACAATATACTTGTCTTTTTGTCCTGGAGGCTCAATTGCCCCCTCTGTAATGGTGTTCTGCAATATGGCAAAATTGTTCCTTTTTAGGCAAGCATTTGTTTCATCAGATATATACGGTTTCATCCAGTGCTTTTGTTTTATGTGCTGCAGCTGTCTATATTTATTATATTAAATGGGGGGATTGTAATATTATTTTATGGTTCCTTTTAATTTCTTTAGCTGCCCTGAGTGGTGTGTAAACACAAGAATAGTGGGATATAGATTTTCATAACAACAACACTCATGATCTACTCATACTCTATTAGCTTGTGGTCTACTACTACCTTTAGCACATTTTCAAGTGTACTGTTGTCAAGTCAGGACTCACCCATCCTGCTTTTGGCATCTGAATTTCCTACTTAAATACAGAACTCTGCATTTATCTCTGTTGAAATTCATTTTGTTGGTTCTGGGTTTCAAGAGAGATAAATTGCTTAATGGCATAATGGGGCAGGGCAGTGGCAAACAGAGCCAGAAGAAAGTTATGTAGTTATTTAGTTTATAAAGTGGGTGATATTCAGACGACATGTTCCTGCTTTCTTTATTTGTTGTGCTGCAAAAAGTTAAGAACTGCTATGCTATAAGAAGATACAATTAGGTAGAAAAGCTTTTTCTCCCATTTCCATTTGGTTTAATCATAATGGCCTGGTTCAGACAACACGCTAAACCATGCTGCTTAACCACAAAATGGTTAAGGGATTCCCTTAACCATTTTGTGGTTAAGCAGCATGGTTTAGCATGTTGTCTGAACCAGGCCATTGTGTAATTGTATATTAGGTGAGGATTATGAGTAGTGATGGGTAAACTTCCCTCAGATTAATTTGGAATTGGGTTCAGCAAACAAAAGTATTTCCTAGCCCAGTATCTGAAAATACCTTGGAGTTTTTGAGCCCAGCTTTGATATGACCAAGAATGTGATAGAGTTCAACTGCCTTTCCCCCCTCAACCTGATGTGACGCCCTAAGCCCTGCTCCATTGCCCCCTTCCCCCAGGCATATCTCACAGTTGTGTCAGCAGTGTCAGGGAGGAGTTGCAGGAGGCCTCTCTGCCTCCCTCCATGGCAGCTAGAACAAAGCTACGGCAGCATCCCAGCTACAAGGAGCCCTGGAACATGTAGTTTTATGGCACATGACCTGAATAATATAGACCCAGGTGCACTAGGAAACTATTTCTAGGCTCCCTGATTATAGAGATGCTGCAGTGGAAGCATTTCAGTGGCAAACCAAATGTTTGGCTTTATTCATGCACAGTGTACTTATGTGTCATAGTTTTCTTTACTCTTGTGAAAGCACATGCAGCTCTGATTTGGATCAGGATCATAGTGCTCTGGGAAGAAGGGTTAAAGTATTTCTCCCCCAAATTCTCTGGCGGGATTAAGAAAAAGGGGGCAGGAATCTCCACTTTCAATAGAGGCTTTTTTTTTCCACACACATGGTGGGAAAGAGAGGGGAAGGTTTTACCACCACTCCACCCTCCCCCAGAGTGCCATGGTCCTAAGAGTAAGGAAAACTATCAGATATAGCTACAACTATGTGTGATTAGCAAAACCTTTAGTTTGGCCCTTAGTTGTTATGGGACAGAGGGAAGTCCAATGGCTAGGCTTACAATGCAAGTCTGATAAGACTTTAAGGGGGAACTGGAGCTCACTTTGTAATGCAGGTGAGCTTTGTGAACAGGACAAATTCATATTCTGGACCAGATAACTATGAACTTCAGCAATAACTGAATTATTGAAATGGAATTATGGTAGTTATTGGGTGCAATCCTGTACATATTTAGAAAGAAAGAAAATCCTACAACTCCCAGCATGCCCTCAGCCAGCATGGCTCATTGGGGCATGCAGGGAGTTGTAGGATTTCCCCCTCTGTCTTAACATGCCTAGGCTTTCACCCTACATTGTCTACAGGTCTCTTAAAGATGTTGATTTCTGTGTTTTCCTTCAAATTCTACTACAAAACATATTCCTAAAAGCAAATTGTGGAAATACAATATGCATTTGTGCTTTTCACATATTCCCTCTACAACAACTAAGAATGCAGTTTAATTTTGAGATACTAAACATGTCCAGTAGGAAATATAATAGTAACAATGGCTATGCTGCCTTTTCATCTTACAAGAAGGTATTATTTCTATTTGTGTAAATACAAGAATTGCCTTGGCTCAGTTTTTATTGATTGCTACTGTTTCATTTAATATATTCTACATGTCCAGTATTTTTGTTACGCCATGATCTAAGCTGATTTCAATTGTTACTTTTTATAGCGCGTACAAGATAGGCAGGAAACGTTCCAGTTACATACTTCTAAAATAACTATATTATGGCTCAGATAAATATGAATATAGCCAAGTGAGTAATAGATTTAATATCTTAAAAAAAGATGCTAAAGATGAATCCTGCCAGAAATCAATGCCTTCTGAACAAGAAACCCCTAATCCTAGTTAAGTGGGGTTGTTTACATTTACTTGATGCCTCTATCTTCATTTCATACGTTTCAGAGCAAAACTCTGGCCCTGAAAATAAGTTCCAGGCTTAGACCTGGTGTGTGAATAGTATTATTATATAGTTTAGTCACTAGATGGTGTTGGATCTGGGTGGAATCAGGAGTTTCCTTTTGCATTTCTGATATTGCTTAAAAGAAAAATCAAGTTTTGATCTAGCTTCCTGATAGGTGTGTAAACCTTCCATGAGCAAATCTTCTTTCCCACTCCTTTTTTTTTTACTGTATTTTACATACTGTGCAGGATTAGCTTTTTGACATCAGTGCCCTGTGACAGGATTCATAATTGCAGGTTGCAGCTGATAGATATGATATTACACTTTCAGTCTCTTGAAATGCTCAGTTCCAATACAGTTCCCATTTTATTAGCTGCAAGTGAGTACAGTTCCAGTCTCAGTTATCAATATTAATGGTGAAGACTAGAGAATGAGTAGCCCAACCAAATCTAGAGAGCATCGATACCTCAAATAATAGAGTAAACTCTGAGTATCTCAGCTAGACGTAGCAGGGAGGTGCTGTATAACATTTAATAAATTGACACCAAGAGTAAGGAAAGAAGCAAAAGCAATGTATACCATACTGCCCAACAACATTTTCATGAGTCTTGTTAATCTGCAACCAGGATAATCATTTCACAGTTAATTAGCAATTGATTATGCACCCATCTGAGTCCCAAGTGCAGTTATTTTTTCGTGAAGTTCATTCTAGGTTGTTCCCCATCATACTTGTGTCAAGTTTAGCTTGTTACAGCAATGGCAACTCTCTTGTCAATTGTCTTTTGAAAACTTATTTTGGACTTCACTTTTAGAATCATTGTGAATGTGGGCTTTAATTTCTAGATTATTATTTTTTAAAAAAAGCTCTATGTAGTCATTTTGAATCTATCTGTGAACTTTAGTCTTCCTCCTCCTGGTCTGAATGACATTTACCTCTGTTCTCTACCTATTTGCCCCTCCCAATTTTCTTTCCCCCCTGAGTGAGGATGTCTGAGCATCCTAGTGCCATGGTTGCCTTGGAAGCCCTTGCCCAAAGCCCTTGAGGGTATTAGAGAAGAACCTTCTCTGCCTCCCCTAGCCCCTGCCCCAGGATGAAGAAGCTGATCTTGGAGCAGGTGAAAGGAAAAGCAGAGAGTACAGCAGGCTGAGGGAGGGCATAGGGAAGGTAGGCAGGAAGAGAAAGTGGGCCAGAAGAATGGGGAGGAAAGATGAAGCCCAGAGGGAGGAATCCGAGAGAAAGGGACCCCAGGGGCTTGCACAGCCAAATGGCCCTTTTTGAATGCTCGTAAGCAGGATCAGGACACCCACAGCCCTGCTGTGAGCGGGACTGAGTTCATTCAATTTCTGCAAACTGCTGCCTTCACCTCTACTTTTCCCTGTCCTGTTACAAAGAAACTTACTTTGGGGGAAGTCAAGGGAAAGGTAGAGGCAGCAGCTGTGAGTGTTCCCTGTCCCCAGCAGAATGCCTTTTCCTACTAGGGTCTTGTGGCTGGGATGACTGGTTTCAGCCTCCCGGGTGGGAAAATGATGCTGCGCACACTGTTTCCAATAAGAAGGAGCCCCTTGGTGGCTTTTTCTTAGCTAGAGTGGCATGTGCAGCATCACTTTCCCACTGGAGATGCTGGGTCTTGGCACATTTGCAGCTGTCATCTATCCATTTCCCTTCACCTGCTGCAAGGTAAGGTTTGCTTTTGTTTTGTTTTGTTTTGTTTTGTTTTGCCAAGGGGCATGAGAAGGTGGAGGTGGATGCAGTGGGTGACAGGATTAAGACGAACTCAGATACCTTCTCACAACAGGCTGCAAGCAGAGCTGTGAGCATTCCAATGCTGTAGGTGAGTTGAACTGCCAGTACCAGCATCCAGACTGGGAAAGCAATGATACACATACCATTCCTGCCAAGACAGTGTAAAATATGCACATCTGGTTTCCTGGATTTATCACAGCTGTTTACACATTTAGATCTACTGCACTACAATTTTGTATGAGTTGGCAGACCGATAGGCGTGATGACTGTAGATATGCAGATTTTAGTAAAACTGTTTGCACTGTTCCTTTATGAACACTTATCCACTGCAGCTTGAATTATTTCTGGAAGCATCCTTGTAGGGTTGGAAGCGGTTTTAGGTTGGTTAGACCAGTTCCCTGCTCTGAAATAGGATGCTACCCATCTGGCATCTTGCAACCGATTAGCTATTTCATGCTGATTATAGTAGCTGCAAGCTGTAATCGGTAGATTAATCTACCAAAGGTTTAGTTGGTTAATCAGTGGAGGCCAATTTTAATCAGTAAGGCTGAGGACAAATTCTAAGTGGTGGGGTGGGAGTTAGGGGCGCACTTGATAGTGTTTGGTTTTTTTTGAAGCTCTTTTGGTGTTACCATAGTAGAATGAATAAGGGAAATATTAAAGGCGATCTTTCCTTCTAACCATTAGTGGTAGATTTTGTTTACTAAATTGTACGTTTATCAGTGCTTGTGCAACTTCCACAGTGGGAAAAGACAATGGAGCTTCACTAGTACAGCCATTTCTTCAACTAACAGTATTATTATTATTATTATTATTATTATTATTATTATTATTATTATTATTATTTATATAGCACCATCAATGTACATGGTGCTGTACAGAGTAAAACAATCTGAGTATAGGGGCCCATCTACACAAGGGGATTTACTCCGGCACTACAGCACTTCATACACAGTCATTGTCCATGACTTCCCCCTCTCTGCAGCAACCACGGATTTTCATGCCATAAAACCCCCATCTTTGCAAAGTTGATTTGTGGTAGGTTTTCCCGTTGTGCCAGCTTCAGTGTGGTTTGGGAGTTTGTGTAAGCTCAGCTAGTGATACTGGCTTCAGTGCCAGCTGCAGGGAGTAACCTGATAGGAGGAAGAGAAAGTTGCAGCATCCAGGGGTGGGCCCGGGGAAAGTACTTGGCTTTACCATCCACTGATCGCATTTTGTTTTCACCCAAATGAGCCTTAAAGTCAATGTCCTGAACACAGCCCACTAAACATGTCTACTCAGAAGTAATCCCCATTGTTTTCCATTGCACTTACTCAACACAGAAGTGAAGAGAGGGATGGAGAAGGGAATTGCTTTGCCTTTTGTTTAAAATCTCGCTCATCAGGAGGGGCAGACTTGCACATAAGGTGAATTACTTATTTTTTTAAGGGAAACTTCTTGATGCCATGAGACTCCACCCACATATGTCCATACAAAAGCTCCTCCTCCTCCTCCTTCTATATGCCACTTTAATTGGGTGTGTATACCATGGGAGGAGTATATCTGATTTGATGAAAACATGGTTTAAACTGAATCACATTAGAAAGTGTCTCCATGTAGATGGGGCCTGGGCTAGAGTAATACCCTTTACATTCATGCATATATGAACAAGGTAGATAATCTAGCATTTGCTACGGGCTTTGACCCATTAATGGAGCAGGTCTCAGGAGACAGGACAAGTCCTCTGCATTGAATAATTTAATTCATGGGAATATACATTCCCCCCCCCCCTTAACTTCTCAGATGCCATATATATTATTATTGTCCCAGTGCATCAGTGCTGCTGGTGAAGATAAGTCTGTAACAAAGCTCTGACAGTAGTCATTAGGATTTAAGATTAACTGAGCAGTTTTATACATTGGTTGCGTATTAATGAAACAAGACCGTGGCTCATTGTAATAATTCCCCACCACCAGCAGTATGCTGTAAAGATGCTTAATAGCAGCAGTAGTCACCTTAGCAACACTGCTCCAATTTATTGTGGGCACAGCATTCTACCTTCCCCTTCTGTAAGGGATAACTTATGCAATCACCAAGTTTATGTAATGACAGAAATAGCCAACTCTGAATGAGAGTTGGCTAATTTCTGAACAGAACAGCAATTTTAATGGTTATAGTTATTTGGCAAAGTGTTAAATGTCAAAAAGAACACCTTTTATCGTGGTCTGTGCAGGGACTGCAAACAGGAAATAGTTCTGGGATTTTTAATTAGGACCATTGCACATCCCTCTCGTTGAATAGGCCCCAAGTGACCTTTATGTTATGGGTTTAAATCACAGGAGAAGAGTTTAATTGGGAACACTAGAAGCTGGAGGGTTCTCTCTGACTGCCACCCACACCTTAGCAACCACTTGGTCCCATACCAATATGTGGCACGCTTCATGTAAACACATGTGAGAAATAAGAAAAACAAAACCCTGGGCAGCAAGTGAGTGTGCTTTGGATGACTCTGCTATGAAATTCTCACCTATTTCACAGAAAACATTTTCTCCATAGCTTTGCCAAGCCCTGAACTCCACCCTTCTCCCAACAAAAAGGCTTCCTGTGCCATTGATGTCAGAAGCATGACATAGCTAGCAGTACTATGTGTATGTTCTCTACAGTGCTGCATTGACTGGAGGACCTGAATCTACTAAACCAGCGGTGAGCTTCAATTTGGGTCCTGGTTACCTGAGAGACTGCCTCCTCCCCATAGACCTATTTGATCATTGAGGTTATCTGGTGATACCTCCCCCCTCATGGTGCCACATGCTCCTGATGTCTACTACATAGTTGTTCCAAGTAGGGCATTTAACGTGGTAGCGCCCACGATGTAGAATTCCTCCTGAGATTAGACATGCACAGACAATGCTTATTTTTTGGTGCATGTTGAAGACGTATCTCTTTGTTTGTTTGTTTGTTTATTTATTACATTTCTATAGCGCCCAATAGCCGGAGCTCTCTGGGCGGTTGTAGTTTAGCCTACCATCTATTTTATTCTTGTAGATATGTAGAAATGGCATATTCTATGTGCTGGTTTTATATCTTTATGGTTTTGTTTTATGATTTGTTTATACTGCTTCAAAATCTGTAGAAGAAGAAACCTTCTACAGAAAATCTGTAGAAGTAGAAATCAGCCATTTTAGATAAGCAGATTAATAATAATTCTTTTCTGCACATTTCAGTTTTCTGTCTGCATCAGTTTATAACATCTCTAGCAACAAGTATTATGTACTGCATGGGGTATGCACCAAATTGTGCTGAGAGAGTCAGGGAGGGGACCTCCCAACAACTGCTTTGGATCTTTCTTGGAGCTCCATCTTTTTCCAAGAGAAACATGACTCCCTCTCTCTCTCTCTCTCTCCCTCTCCCTCTCTCTCTCTCCCTCTCTCTCTCTGTGTGATATGTTCATATCTGTTAAGTGTTTTTTGCGAAGTGATTTTGCACAGAAGGAAAGCAAAAATATCTTTGCTTGTATTTAGCGGATAAAGGGAATCTTGTCAAAAAACAGTCATGTTATCTGTTATATATTTATATATCAAGATAGCAAGTGCTTTTTAATGCATATGGATGGAACTTGGGAAAAACAGGTATTAATGCTTATAAGAAAAATAAATGGTTTGCTAGCAAAGGATCTGCATTTTTCACACAGGCTTATCATTTATAAGAAGCATGTTTCTCGCCTGCCCAAGGGCCTCTACTTCCCTTGCTCGGCTTCGTCCATTTTCGTCTGCTGCCCCTTACGCCTGGAACGCTCTTCCAGAACATTTGAGAACTACAAGTTCAACCACAGCTTTTAAAGCACAACTAAAAACTTTTCTTTTTCCTAAAGCTTTTAAAACTTGATGTTGTGCAGACTTCTACTGTTACTTTCTACTGTTAGTTTTTCCCTACCCAGTGCCTGCTTACCCTACCCTGTACCTGTTTGCATTCTCTTCCCCTCCTTATTGTTTTACTATGATTTTATTAGATTGTAAGCCTATGCGGCAGGGTCTTGCTATTTACTGTTTTACTCTGTACAGCACCATGTACATTGATGGTGCTATATAAATAAATAATAATAATAATAATAATAATCTTGCCCTTGCAGGTGAGAGCAGCTACACAAATCACAGACCTTTTCGTCCATGATTTGCTTATTGTTACTTTTGAACTGAGAACTCATATTATGTCTCTCCACCAATAGGCCAGTCACAACTGTGGTTTGTTGCTAGTTTACGACTAGCTTGTCAAGAGGGAGTTGAGCCAGAGTTCCTGGTTCACATGACACAAACAAATCATGGAAGGAAGGTCCACACAGTTTGTTTTGTTACTCTTGCTTGGAGTTGGAGCGATTGGGCTGAAAGTAAACAATAATTCAGGGGTCCCCCAGAACCCTGGCTTATTGTTATATGCAAACCAGGCCATTGATTGGTTACAAATCTTAATTTATTCTAACAAGGAAGTTCATCTGCTGCTATAACAAGTCCCTTACTTTGACATTAGTCCCTGAGTACTCTAAAGGAGACACTGGGATTCATTAGGGAAATTACCAGAATGAGTCTCAGCGAGCCTCGAACTCATGCCCTCTCCTTTCCTTACTTCTCTTCCAGTGTTGACAACCATGCCCTTATCTATGCTCAGCTTTATGGGTATTAGCAGTAGAAAGAATCAGTTAATTACAGGCAGAGTTTAGCGGCTAATACCTTGTTTGGCCATACTTGATATAGTGTTAGTGTAGCCACTTATGAATTGACCAAAAAAGAGGAAATGCATCACCCCTTCCCCAAAAGAGGACACTGATTGGCATAAAAGTGGTGTTCCGTGTCCTCTATCTATAGGCAAATTCACTAATAATTATTTTAATATAAACAGAAATACAGTACAGTACATCTTGCCATAGGGTTGTATCTAAGGCCTACTTTACAGCAGACCCATGGAAATGAATGTGACTTAAGTTAGATATGACTAATTTGACCTATTAATTTCAATGGGTTCTACTCTAAGTAGGACTAACATTGGATACAACCTATAGTGAGGAGGTCTGTAATCAGGTGACCTGTGTGCCTTGCTCACTCTGCTGTCCAGGTGTTGTTTATGGCTAATTTCAAGTACTGGTTCTTCTTCGTGATGAATCTTTACCTTTAAAACTGACAGCCCTTTAAACTAGATAGCCCTCCAAATAGAGGACTCCTTCAAAATAGAGGACAGTTCTGTATTTGAAGGACTATGAAAGAGGACCTATGGCCACCCAAGGGAAAAGGCCAAAGCAACAGAGAAATACAAACAGGTTCTGATTGGCCAATGAGACAATGATCTTGCTAGAGAGAATTCTGCAGTCATCTCCTAACAACCCCCTGAAGAAGGCCTTTGAGAGAATACAGGCCAGAACGCATTGGGCTTTGTAATAAAACGTTTGCATCCTGATAATTTGTTTCTTCTTTTTTCTGACCTATCTTGGATGCTCTCCTCCCTTTTGGTCAGATACAAGGGGGGAAAAAGCAGTGTTATTTATGAATTTTTCTTAGGAAGGAAAAATCTGACATGTGGCAGTCTGGCAACTGTTGCTAAAATCCAACCCTGGGGATGTCTTTGCATGCTACTAAGAAGCAGCAGCAGACATAAGAGAGGAACTCTTTCATTTGCCTCTGTAGAGGCATGAATGAACTATAACTGCACTGGGAATGGGAACTCATGTCTCTTCCTTCATATTGATATCCTGAAATTAATAACACATCCTGTTTCACTGCTTCTTGGCAATGTACAAAGAAATGTAAAGTATTTTATGGAGGAATTATCACATTTAAATTTGGACAAATGTTTAAGGACAGGAAATGAACAGGGAGTTGTTTTAGTGTTTTGTTTATTTTAAAATGTTTTTAATATATTTTAAATGTTACTTTATTACTTACTAGCTGTATCCTGCCACGCGTTGCTGTGGCTCAGTCTGGTTAAATTGAAAAGAAAGAAAAGACAAAGCGGATGTTTCTAATATGTTTAATTTCACAATGCTTGTGGATATACAATATTTTTAGTTGTTCCATTGTCTGTGTAGATATAGAGATTGTCTGGTTTGCCGACTCTAGAACACGCAACATATAATTGTCCATGTGAGAAGCAATCTGTGTCTAGATCTAAACCGCACAATTCTAAAGATTGGCCCTGAGCTTTGTTGATGGTGATTGCGAACGCCAATCGAATTGGGAATTGCAATCTCTTAAATTGAAATGGCATATCTGTTGGAATCATAGGAATGCGAGGAATGAGGACATCTTCACCTTTGAAAGGTCCTGTCAAGATTGATCTCCGACTATAACAATTGCCACTTCGTCTATAGTTGGAGCATTGAATCTTCGCACATGTTCTCCAGCAGGCGTTTTGTCAGCATGAATAACAATCTTGTGTGTATCAGATGGCATCATGTCAATTGCTGTTTTGAACAAATGTACTAAATTGTTTTTTTCGTGAAGTAGCTGTTGCAGTTTTGAAACGATGGACCTTTTTATGCCGGTATAAATTCCACGGCGTGCATTCAATTCATCATTGCCATCACCAATGAAATACATTTGTAGGAATTTATGTTGACTATCTTGAAACGGAAGGAAGGAGCCGGCTTTATGATAAATTTGTCCTTTGACTTTGAAAGTTGGCATAAATGGAGCTGTGATGATTTCTGTGCCGAACGACGTCATTTGGAAGCATGAGTTGTATTTCCTGATGTTAGATAGGAAATGCTTTGATTCTGCAGTATATCCGGCAAGCAAAGTTTGTAATGGCTCTGGTGGTCCTCCAAGTTGAGGCAGTTTAATTTTTCCAGCAGCGCAACACATTCCTTTTGTTTCTCCATTAAATTTAAGAGCCTTGCAATAAGGACACACTTCAGTCATAGTGCCGATGAGAACATGCCACCTCAAACTATAATCATCAGCTGGGTTGTACCGAAATGCAAGGCGATTGTAATCGTGTGATTGTTTACCACGGAGTCGTGTTTGACGCTGATGTGCTGTTTCTCGTTGACGTCTTTCAGCCACTCTCAGCCTGTCGCATTCATTCTGTTGAGAACAAAGCAGATCTGAAGCTGTAGAATGCGATTGCTCTGCTCGCAACCGTGCATCCTCAGGTCTGGCTGAACGTTGCTTGGCTGGTTCCTTGGCACGTATTTGAGGCATTCTTTTTCTTTTTTTCTCGTTTGCTGATGCCCGTTCTTCCTCAGTCTGATTTGCAATTTCTCGTCGCAGTGCTTCCGCTCTGTGAGTACGACGACCTAAGTGTGATCTTCTGCGAGGCATTATTTGGATGAAGTAAAGCAGATTGTTTGTTTTTTTAAAAAGGATGTTTTTACAGTGAGGAGGTTAGTGGAAACTCCTGGCAGTTACCTTTCTTCAGAACGTGTAACTGTCACAGGTGTGACATCTATATTCACTCAGCCAATTGTGAGAGAATATGCAAATAGGAGAGGAGGCAGAGGCAGTGGATTGGCCTACTGGTTGGCGATATCACAATGACTAATAAGAGCAAATAGGAGAGAACATGCAAATAGGAGAGAAGGCAGAGGCAGTGGATTGGTCTACTGGTTGGCGATGTCACAATGACCTATAAGAGCAAATAGGAGAGAACATGCAAATAGGAGAGGAGGCAGAGGCAGTGGATTGGCCTACTGGTTGTTGATGTCACAATGATCAGCAGGACTGGTTTTAATGAGGCCTATTTCTTCGATTTTAAGACAAACCTTTGACCCCATAGAGAACATAGTTACATAACAATGCTCGCGTATTCGAACGCAACACTGTGTCAAAATTTCAAAGCAATCGGTGAAGAACTTTCGGAGATATAAAAGCATGTTTTTACGGTGAGGAGGTTACTGGAAACTCCTGGCAGTTACCTTTCTTCAGAATGTGTAACTGTCACAGGTGTGACATCTATATTCACTCAGCCAATTGCGAGAGTACATGCAAATAGGAGAGGAGGCAGAGGCAGTGGATTGGCCTACTGGTTGGTGATGTCACAATGATCAGCAGGACTGGTTTTGAGGAGGCCTATTTCTTCGATTTTAAGACAAACCTTTGAGCCCATAGAGAACATAGTTACATAACAACGCTTGCGTATTCGAACGCAACGCTGTGTCAAAATTTCAAAGCAATCGGTGAAGAACTTTTGGAGATATAACGACAGTAACGAACGGTCTTTTTCATTTTTATTTATATAGATTTTAAGCATTATCCACATGAGCTTTAATGGATAGTGCAAGCAATATTTTCAATCCTAATCGGAGTTTCTATATTATTCTGTACCAGCTCCCATCCTCTCCTTCCCAGTCCTTGTTAACAGCACATGTCTCCTCCAAAGTAAGTTCCATTGATTTCAGTGAAACCCCCAGTGAAGTGGGTATAGGATTTCAGCTTTATTCTGAAGGCAATGGGACTTACATCTGAGTAGACATGTATAGGAGGCATGTTTAGGATTGCACCACCAAATTCTGAGACCAGAGTATAATGAGTAAAAATATACAGTACATTTTGTTAGTGTTGCACATTCCCTTTGGATTTCAGGATTCATATTTTCAGATAATTTGAAATTCATGAGTCAGGCTGCAATGCGATACCTTCTTACCTGGGACTAAATCCACCTGACCTCAGTGGGCCTATCAAAATTTGTTGTTGTTTTTAAATTAAATTTAAGATTCTGAGAATGTTAAATTCCACATGCAGCTGTGGCACATGACACATGTAACACATGCTCAGTCAAATGTGCTTGAGTGATCCTGAAATATTGGGTTGAGGGAAGTGAATAGAACATAAGAAATAACAAACCTCATGTGCTTATAGGCACAAAAGCTTTATCTGTATAGAACTGTCTAGAAACCTTACTCCCACTATCTAAATTTTATCTAAAAGATATTCCATGAAAGATTCACAACAATTAATTTGCCAGATAATCTCACATTACTATAATGCTTGAAGCCTTTTAAGGGAGAGAGTTAAAAACAACCAAGTGCTCCTTTATAGGCACATACGAAGAGGCATGGAGCTGAATTCTCAACTGGCTACCGAGTGATGAGAGCAATCCCTAAAGAATCGTTTCCTGCAGACCAGATCTTGAATATTTAATACTGGTGAATTACTAGAGCCCTTCAACCATAATGAAGGAATAAGCAGGCAATTAGAGCAAACTCCAAATCCCTAGTCCCCCCCACCAAAGCCTTTAGCTTTCTAAGTGCAAATTTCTTTCTCTTCTGTTTTTTTATTTCCCTGCTTACTTTGTTCCTATAGTGAACAAGAATCTCCTTCCCTTTCTATGCTACTTTTTTTAAAAAAATGGAAATATATAGTAATATTCTTAATCGGTGTTTAATAAGTTTTTAATGTGTATTTTATATCATGTTTTTATACTGCGTTTTATACTTTGAGTTTTTGTGAACCGCCCAGGGAGCTGCGGCTGTTGGGTGGTATAAAAATACAATAAATAAATAAATAAATAAATAAAATAAATCGTCATTTGTGTAAATTATATTTGAACGTTTTAAGTCCTAACTGTATTACAGCCAGGTCTTCAGTTGTTTCGGTAGATGCACAGGGTTTTCGCTGCAAGAGGTACTGGTTAGGGTGACTATATGACCAGATTTGCCCGGATTTGTCTGGGTTTTTGATGGCAAATCCGGGAGGGGGAGGGGAAATCCGGATTTTCCCCCCAAAGAGCAGCTCTAATGGGAATTAACAAAAATGCTGATAACTCCGTCATTTTTTAAGATAAAGACATGAAACTTGGCACAATGGTAGCTCTTAGGACTTTAGGGCTTTAGTCATACCAAATTTGAAACAGATCTATTCATCCATTGGTTTTTTAGGGATTTTTTTTAAAAATGAGGTTTTAAAATTATTATTTTTTAAACTGTCATTTTTAAAGATAAAGCGCTGAAAGTTGGCACCATGATAGCTTTTAGGTAGAGCTTTAGCCATACCAAATTTGAAACAGATCTGGGGCCAGTAGCAAACCCTGTTAACAACAACAGCAGCTTGCAATGACTGACAAGATATTTGAGGGAAGAACAGCAGCTTGCAGTCAGACAAGATATTTGAGGGAAGGGGAGAATGTAACACACAGAGTATAGCAAAAGCTTCAAAGTACAGCAAAACCTACAAAAGTAGGAGTAAGTGAAGTTAATTTCAGATACATTGAATCTCTCACTTGTTCTTTATTTCAGTGATTTTAACATTAAGGTGTTATGTAGAAGAGATTTGTCTTAAATGTGTGCTGTAAAATCAGACATGTGACCAAGGCTATGTTCGGGTGGGCACGCCCCCTTGGTGCTGGACACCCCCCCTTGGGGGCGACCATGTTGTCCTCCTTTTTGGTTTCCAAAATATGGTCACCCTAGTACTGGTGCAATCTAAGGTATGGTGTAGCCATATAACCCTGTTGTTTCCCTTCTAAAAATCCCCTAAAACCCAGTAGTATTAGGGATGCCTGCAAAATTCTACTGAGGCCATCTTGGGAACTTTGGGGATTCACAAAAGGCAACTAGAGGTGAGCTTTTGAAGCCCCAAATTCTTCTCAGGCTTGGATCAAAACATAATCTGAAGAAGAATTTCCAGCTTCCTCTATTTATCTCTGCTGCCTTCTCTCATCCACACCCCTCACCCTCAAAAACATCCTATTTGTTATGAATGTAAAATTCAATAAAAATATTATATATATATATATATATATATATATATATATATATATATATATATATTATAAAACACACTTCCCACCTTTAATTGGCAGTGGTGGTAGGAAGAGACATGCAAGGAGAAGGAGGTTTCCCCCCTTGCTTTCCTGCTCTCTGTTGCCTTGCTGCACTGCTTGACGCTGCCCTTGTTCTCAGGGGACCTACACCACTGGAGATGTTGTTCTCCTGAGGGTGCTTCAATTTCAGTTATAATGATATATATGATACCTGATCTAAAACCCAAGAAGAATAGTCCATGCTTGTAGTCTATTGTGTTAGCTGGGCCTCAAACAGCTTCACCATCCTTCTGTTTTGCTCTGCCCCTTCCCTACATGATTGAAAACTGCTCTTTCCTGCTCAGCTAATTTCACTTTGTCTCTAGAATGTGGCTACATAACAAAGCATGTTCTGTGTGCAGTTCACAGATGCCACTCCTTGTCTCATTTCTATGTGTTCCTGTCTTACTCCCAGGTCCTGCCAGACTCTTAACTTGACTGTTCAAACTGATCTCACCTTTGCTTCTCATCGATCGGTTTGCCTCCTCTCTCAAACTTAGCAGCTCAGTTTGGCAATCCACCAGCAAATGTTTCAGCCTTATTACCAGATTCCTGAAGGACCTGATTCCTGAAGGTCCCTTCCCCTTTCAGAAGTGAAATTGCTGTTAGTGCTCAAAAACAAGGTTACAGACTCAAGGCTTAAGTATTCTTTTTTATTGGTTGTTGCCCCTCTAATTATAGTAAACCATCCACCCCCAACCTGATGCCCTTCAGATACTTTGACCCACCCAGCATGGCCAGTGATCAGGAAGTCTGGAGTTGTAGTCTAGAACTCTTAGAAGGCACAACATTGGAGAAGGCTGGAATATGCTTGTCTAAGAAACATTGGACAACATTCTTGGTTGGTTGTTTTAGTGAAGTCTGAAATGCAAGAAGAGCAAATCCTGATCTCATTGCTATGATTGCATTCTGTAACAGTTGTAGGAATTCAGATATGGATGGCTTTTCTACAATCCGAAAAGGTTTCCCAAGATAGTTCAGATCCATATATGCATTCCTTTCTGTGCCCAGATCTTCTGTCTCTACTGGAACATTTAGGGGCAAATGTTTGCTGACTTGTGGAAGACCCTGCATGCATTTCAGTGAACTTGGAATGTGTGTTTCACCAGCCTGGTGCAGCTTGAACAGGAAGGTCTGTAATCCATTGAATTTTGCTCAACCCATAGCTCCGTGGTTTTGTGTGTGTGTGTTTTAACTGTTTCACACTAGCTGATGTTGGCTGCATAAAGTTTCTGGTGGAATTAGTTTGTGTTTGTGCAAAAGCATAACCTGTGTCATTTCATCTGCAAAAACTACATTCCTGTTGACCTTAATATCCTGCTTGGCCCCAGAGGTCTTTCTCTGGTACCTAAATGTTGATCCCAACCCAGATGTCATAGATGCATTGGATGGTTTCACATAGATGCTAACAGCTGTTGTGTCCTACATAACTACACATCTGTTTAAACTTTCTCTTCCCAACACTAATCTTTCCATCTGCCTGCTAATTATTTCAAAACAATCATTACTAGCAGTTTGTGCTGGAATGTTATGCTTAGAATGTATTGTATTCAATGGTGGCTATGTACTAATGGAAAACACTTATGTTTGTGCAAGATGGGGCATCCAATTTTAGTTGTCTTCCCCCCCTACACACATACACACTTACTATTACAGCCCTCTGCTCTTTATCCCATGCTGTTACAGAGGGTTCCCCAATCCTTAGGAATAGTTAAGGGGAAACGTAGTTGCAGTGTGTAGTGGGGGGAGTTAGGTGCATCCCACATGGTACAAAAAAGTGTTTTCCACTAGCACAGAGACACGATTTAATATAACCCAATATGTGTATATACTGCACACTATACACTATGTATGATATATGTGTCTGTGTATGTCTGAATATAAATTAACACAGAGAGAGACACCTACGATATGTATGTGTAGCCTCAGAAATTCTCCAAAGAATTCTGAACATTATACATCATGTTTTTAATATAAGGGGTTACATATAACTACAGAGGCTGATAGTGTTTAGAAGAGCAAACTGCTGACTTTAACTGACAATATCATTTTCCTTTTTGAAAGTAAACAGAAAAACTTAAGTTTGTTCCAAAATATTTTTTTGCTTCATTGGAGCTATCTGTTTTATTCCACATTATTTGGAATAACTTTTTGCCAAAAAAAAAAAAAAAGAGGAGGAGGAAGAGGAAGAAGATGATCCATCTATAGTCTCTCAGTTGATGATTCTGTAATAATGGAACAATTGCCTATGTAACACAATTCACTAACCAAAGACGCCATTCACTTGTAAATTGTGTCAGCTCTGCTGCAGCTTGTTAAAATGTTTTGCATGTTTTATTCTTTCTACCCTTTGCTGTTAGAAATGAAAATACTGCCAACATTTCTTCTTTATTCTTTCCCTTTTCATTCCTTCAAAGTAGACAAGGGGACCAGGCAAAAAAAAAAAAAAACTGGCAGATATTTCAGTGATAGCACTTGGCTTGTGTTGACAATGATTCTGGTACCAAATGCAAAATGTATAAAAGAACTTCACTTCTAAATGTGTAGAATGGGAGGGAAAACACCTTTTATTTTGTATATTATTGCTCCATATATTACCATTTCTGTTTGAGATCCATGGGAACCATGATTTCTATGTGGGTGGCAAACTTTTAGGGAATGGTTAATTGTTCATAGAAGTAAGTAATGCTGTGGAACTATTTCCTTGGTTGCAAAGCTGTTGAAAGGATACATTCTGTTTTGATGAATGTATTGAAACTTAGGTCTGGTTCGCACATAATGCTAAACCATAGTTTGGTTTGTCCAAACCCATCCCCATAAAAACAAACAATAGCTTGTTAAAAACCACAGTTTGTTAACTAGTTTGTTACCCATGGCTTGTTATTGGTTTAAGAAGTTTGGCTTACTTAAACCACGACTTGTTGTGATGTTTGAACATAGAACCCTGGCTCATCCAAAGAAACAAACCCCAAATAGGGAAAACAAGCCATGGTTTGTTTACTCATCTGGAAGACAATGCCTAAAGCAACAAACCATGGTTAGCATAAAACATTTACATCCAAACACAGCCTTGGAATCTGTATTGAGACTTTGAAACACCCCAGCTTTATGGTTGCCTGCCTAATATTGAATAGAAGCCTCTGTCAAAAGACTGTCCTTCATCTACTCTAGTAGTGAATAAGTTGTTTTGTAGTTGCTCCGCTGGGTATTAAGCAGACACTTTTTCTGGTCATGTTACCAGAAATGCTTTAATTGGAGATGCTAGGAATTGAGCCTGTGGCCTTCTAAATGCAAAGTATGTATCTCGTGCAGCTGAGCTATGGAAATAACTGCTAGATCTATTTTCCCTCTCATGTTTGACCCATGTCATGATCACTAAACCATTCATTGGTTTTGGCTAAGCTACCCGTGACTGTTTAGACTCAGGGCTGACCACATTATCAAGATATTATTTTCATCTAGTTATCAGTAGCTATTCATAGAAGGGCATATATGTAGAAGGGCAAGGGAATTGTCCGACTTGCCTAGCATTCACACACCCTTTAGGTGTGAAGAACGGTTTTTTTTACTGAATAAAGATTTTGTGGATTGCACAGCAGACCTCTCACATCTTGGTGGGAGGGCTTGGAATCATGACAATTAGTTCCCCCCCCCTCCTATGCTTTATTTATATTACTGTGCTAAGTACAACACTCCAGAGTAAGGCACTCAGATTACTTTCAGTTATCTCTAGTCAATGCAAATGTACAGGATTTTGTCGTTATTTAGTACCTTCAGAATGGTAGCTGTTGCTATTCCATCAAATTATGTGACTCTTTACAGTGTAATTTACAGATTTTCTACAAGAGACTGTTAATCTGTTGTATCTACTTTTGGTTTCATTGTGTAATTGAGATCCAAGATCTAAACAAAATGCTTTTCCTTTCCTGCTTGTCTGCTACATAAACTCTTGGGGCCTTGCTAGACCTGCCAGCTTACGCCAGCAGGGAGGCGGAGCCGAGGCGCGCTAACGTTAGCGTGCCTCCACCAGGCTTCCACACGCACGACGCGCAGGGACATCGAGTCCCTGCGGCGTCCGCCATTTATTTATTTTTTTGTTAAAGGGGCCGGGTGCGGCTCAAAGACGGCGGACTGGTAAGTCCATTTTGGGGGGGTTATTTTTATGGGGGGGGAAGGATGGCAGGGGGGGTGGCAAGGGGGCAGGGTGGGTGCGATCGCGCCGCGCACCGCCCGAGCAAGCAGGCGAGCGGCGCTTTCCCGGGCAATGCCTGGCATGGGGCGGCATTGCCCGGGAAAGCGCCGCTCGCCTGCTTGCTCGGGCGGCGCGCGGCACAATCGCACCCGCCCTGCCCCCGTGCCACCCACCCTGCCATCCTTCGCCCTCCCCTCTCTTCCCCCCCCCGGGGCCAATGGGCACAGCGCTCGTATGAGCGCTGTGCCAGGCAGGTCCGCGGCTTTTCGCGGCTACTCGTGAGTAAGCGAGTAGCCGCAAAAAGCCGCAGAAGTCCCTAGACGTTCCCCAGCTCCAGCCTGAGGCCGGAGCTGGGGAAAAGGCGCGCCATAAGCGAATTCGCTTATGGCGCGTTGGAGGAGGCCTTAGCGCGGCCTGCCTCCGGATTCCCCTGTGCGTCATCTGGACGCATAGCAGGTAAACCGGGTCGGAAGGCGCGCTAAGGCCTCGTCTAGCAAGGCACTTGGTGGCACTGTCCTATAGTGGAATAATAAGAACATAAAAAGTGCCATGCTGGATCAGACCAAGGGTCCATCTAGTCCAGCACTCTGTTCACACAGTGGACAACCAGCTGTTGAATAGGGACCAACAAGGCAGGACATGGTGCAACAGCACCCACCCACCCATGTTCCCCAGCAACTGGTGCACACAGGCTTACTGTCTCGAATACTGGAGATAGCACACAACCATCAGAGCTAGTAGCCATTGATAGCCTTTGCCTCCAGGAATTTATCCAAGCCCCTTTAAAGCCATCCAAATTGGTGGAAATCGCTATATCTTGTGGTAGTGAGTTCCATAATTTAACTATGTGCTGTGTGAAGAAGTACTTCCTTTTATTTGTCCAGAATCTTCCACCAATCAGCTTCATGGGATGACCCTGGGTTCTAGTATTTTGTGAGAGGGAGAAAAATGCCTCCCTTTCCACATTCTCCACACCATGCATAATTTTGTACACCTCTATCATGTCTCCCCTTAGCCTTCTTTTTTCCAAGCTAAGCAATCCCAGCTGTTGTAACCTTCCCTTATAGGAGACATGCTCCTGCTCCTTCATCATTTTAGTTGCCCTTTTCTGCATTTTTCCAGCTGTTTAACATCTTTTTTAGGTGTGGTGACCAGAACTGTACACGATATGCAATTACACAGGCAAGAAAATGCATTTTCTTTCAATTTTAGAAATAATGCTTCATTTCCCTCTCTTAACCTCCCCCCCTCAACCCTGGGAAGGAGCTCTTATAAAACAGATGGGAAACTGGAGGGTCACATCATAATCTAAAGAATCTGGAACTGTGAGTAGGGAGTGACGAGTACACAATAAATGCTTCATGTAAGCAAATATGATCCTGCTCTGAGTTGTTTGTTCAATCTCAATTTTGACAGTGAAAGCAGAAAACAAAGGGAGAGGAGGAAAGCAAAGGCAATGGCAGGAGTTTCAGGCCAAACCTCTGAATTTGAGCTGAGGCAGGCTGATTTGACCCACCTCAACCTGAATACGAGGTGGTACCAGGATGGCCCAAGACATCCAAAGCAAAGTGGATTGGGTCTGAAGTGCCTGGGAGTGCCACGAGCTGATTCAGGGCAGTAGTGGGCTGCTCCCCCTGCCTGCCCAGGAAAGCTGGCATGAGGCCATCCATGAGTCCATTGGACTCCCCTTCCTCCCTCCCCACTAACTCCCTGTTTCCAGAGCTGCCACTCCCACAGTCTGCGGGACTTAACTTTGCCATCCATTCTCTTTCATTAGAGCTTAGATTTAAAGTTAAGTTGGGAGCTCTGACGTTTTCATAGATCTACAGTCACAAACTGCAGTGGCTGTAAAGGCCCAATTCTGTAGTTTTCAACATAGATCTATGAAAATACAGTGCCCACATCTTACTTTTAAATTGTGTCTCTAATAGAGGAGGTCCGACAGCAAAGGTAAGTGCTGCTCTGGGTTTGGGGAGGAGCAGGGAGGGGGTGAGCAGGGTGACTGGGGAGTTCACTGGACTCCTGGTCAGCCTTGTGCATGGCCTTCTTGGGTGCCTGCCATGTGGCTGATGCCCAGGAACCCACAAGGGCTGACCCACTTTGTGGGGGAGGGCAAACCAGGTATGTTTCTGAAGCGAGACGGTCCAGACCCAAAGCACCCTGAGTCGAATTGGGGTCGATCTGGAGGCTCACAAATACGAGCAATTGCAGTTAAATAAACAATTCTGTAAGAAGATTCACAACAATTTAAATAATTTATGTTGGTATGTTACATTTAGCGTATTGTCCCCCATTCCATTTAACTCACCCTCCCCCCCCTACCCCACCCATATATTTTCCAGCATGGCATATGTCTCAGCGGAATTTTGCGTATTTTCCTGCAAATAAATTTTCATAAATTTCAGAAATGTTAAAACCAAAATCTGAAAGCTTGTCTGCAGTAGATTCCGCAGGTTCGATTCTTAGAAATCTGAAGTCATTTTAGTCCATTTCAGATTTTGCCAGGATCCCTAATTCTCACTAAACATGCATAGTATTGCACCATGAGGAGGTTAGACTGTACATACAGGTTTTGAGAAGAGTTTTAGAAGAGGGAGAAGTGACACTATGACTATTTATTTATTTGTATCCTGCCTTTTGCCAATGTTGGGCCTCAAGGCAGTGTTACAAAATTAATACATATACAGTTAAAACCTAGAAATAGAACTATACCAAAGTTAAAAAATATATTAAATATGTTCCAATATTAAAACATTTAAAATCCATTACAATTTAAAAAGTCCTAGCACAGTTGAAGCTCCAGATTATTCGCCAAAGGCCTGCTGGAATAAGGAAGTTTTTGCTTGCCTCTGAAAGCACATCAAGGAGGGAGCCAGTCTAGCTTCCCTAGGAAGAGAGTTCCAGAGCACTGGAGCAGCCACTGAGAAGGCCCCCTCCCGCGTTTCAACCAGGCGTAGCTGTGATGGTGGTGGGACTGAGAGAAGGGCTTTCCCTGAAGATCTTAAAGCATGGGCAGGCTTGCAAGGGAGAATATGGTCTTTCAGATAACCTGGATCTGAGCTGTATAGGGCTTTATAGGTCATAACCAGCACTGTGAATTGTGCCCAGAAACAGACTGGAAGCCAGTGGAACTGTTTTAACGGGAGTTGTATGTTCCCTGTAACCAGCCCGAGTCAACACCCTGGCTGCAGCTCTTTGAACTAGCTGCAATTTCTGAACACTCTTTAAAGGCAGCCCTATGTAGAGCACATTACAGTAATCTAATCAGGATGTAACTCAGGCACGCATCACTGTGGCCAGGTTAGACATCTCAAGGAATGGGTGCAGCTGGCACACTAGCTTTAACTGTGCAAATGCACTCCTGGCCACTGCTGAAACCCAGGCATCGAGGCTCAGGGATGAATCCAGAAGTACACCCAAGCTGTGAACCTGTGTTTTCAGGGGGAGTGTAACTCCATTCAGTACAAGCTGAATCCCTGTTCTCTGATCTGCCTTTCGACTGACCAGAAGCACTTCTGTCTTGTCTGGATTAAGCTATATAGACATTCTAAGAAAGTCAAACAGGCATAAGGAGCAGTAAAAAAAAATGAGTGGACTTGTTGATCTTAAGACTATGGGCTACCTTCAGTAGCAGAGGCAGTAAAGCTCTATACATCAGTTGTTGGGGAACATGGGTAGGTGGGTGCTTTGCACTTGTGCCCTGTTTGTGGGTTTCTGTTCAACAGCTGGTTGGCCACTGTGTGGACAGAATGCTGGACTAGATGGACCCTTTGTCTGATCCATTATGGCTCTTCTTATGTTATTAAAAACAAATACATCCTGCTAAATTATGTTGGGCTACATTAGACGGTTTAGTGGTTTTTGGACTTCTTAAAGTGCAGCAGGATGGATGCAGCCCTTCAATTTTGATGCAGGATAGCTGTACAACTCCATGTTTAGCTAACTGATCTTTTAGTGGATATTATTTTTATTATGATGTTGAATTGGTACAGGTTTTGAACAGTTAGCAAGAGAGGTCACACTGCAGTGATTTAACACAGGACCTCATAATCTAAATTGGGACATTCTGTGTCATTGTGAGTGGATATGCCTCATGTCTTTCACTGTTTTTCCTTCTGTTTTGTGATAGTCATTTCTTGCAGAATAAATTGCCCCCATCTGTTGTATCAGATTAAAGTGTGAATAGAATATTATTAAACTATTATACACTGCTCTGAACCTTAACAATATTTTGGCTTAAATGAAAATAGATGTGTGTAAATGGACAAGCTGTGGGGATGACTTAATATGTTAAAAGTGAATATACTACCTAGGCTTGTGTGTATTTTGAGAAGCCTGCTGATTTATAATGCTTCGAGTCATTTTTATACCATAATCCAGTTAATAAGCACATCACTCTGGGATGAATCAAATACAAGCCTAAGAAGAGAAGGGATATAGTTACCAAGGGGACAGCAATGGTTTAACTTCTCTAATATGTTGAAGTACCACACAGTATGGATCCTATCAGTGTCAAGTATGTGGGAAGAAACTGATCAACCAAACTTCCAAACTCTCCATCTGGAGAGCTCCATAACATCTCCCATGGCTGAGTTAGCAGTTTGGGGATCTCACTATAGTAGACTTTTGAGCCTGGCCCAACAATAATACCTTTACACACAAATACTCATTAGAATTGCTCTTGGTTTTCAGTTGCAATTCCTGTAAATGGTATTATTAGGAAAACCTGGAATGAAATTTAGTGGAAACTAAGGCTGTTGTTGCTAGACGAGGCCTTAGCGCTGTGTGAGGCCCGGTCTCCCTCCTGTGCATCCAGATGACGCACAGGGGATTCCGGGGTCAGGCCGGGCTAAGACCTTGCTTGAACCGGCGTAAGCGGATTCGCTTATGGCCCGGCTTTCAGCAGCCCCGCGAGTAGCCGGGAGAAGCCACAGACTGGGCACAGTGCTCCGTAGGACCACTGTGCCCATCAGGCCGGGGGGGAATCATGGGGGGGGAGATGGGGGCTGGGGGAAAGACCGACCCGGCAGGAGAGATGGGGGAAGAAGCACGGGCATGGCGGACAGGGGATGGGGGAAAAAGGATGGGCACGGGCATCGGGGATGGGGGAAGAAGGATGGGGGACAGGGCATCGGGGAGGGGGAAAGAAGGACGGGCACGGGCATTGGGGAGGGGGGAAAGAAGGACGGGCACGGGCATCGGGGGAAGAAGGACGGGGGACAAGACATGGCGGACGGGGGAGGACGGGCGAGCGAGCGGGCAGGAGGGGCATCAGGCATTGTGTGTGTGGGGAGGGGAATCAGGGGCAGGGGGAGCGGGGACCATATATTTATTTTTAAAAAGACTTACCTTGTCCGGCGGTGCGCTGCTGCACACATGGTCCTTTAAGGCTTAAAAAAATGGCGGACACGACGGGGCTTCCCCTTTCCCTGTCGCGTCTTACGTGTGGAAAAGGGCGATGGCTCGCGCTAGTTGCAGTGCGCCGTCGCCCCTACTCCCGGCCGGATTATCAGGTAGGTCTAGCAAGGCCCTTTATGTGAAAAGAGTGGGTATGGATAAGGATGTTTTCTGCCTGGAACAATTGATCAGGCCCCAAATCCTGTTCTTTTAGGGAATTAAGGATTTTAACCTTCCTGCTCAAATAAAATGGTGATTTATACGTCTGAAATATATCCTGGAATCTGTATTAGGGTTTGATACTTAGGCTGAAACCTTCCATCAATTTGGACTACAGTGAAGAATCGCCTGGAATACCCACAGCCTGCCAAACTTACATAGTATATATTTAGGGAGATCTTGAAATCAATACAGGGAAATTGAGAGATGCTTGGAAATGGGGAATCCATGTTTCAATGGAAAAAGGGAATATTTACTACTATGTATGACCTTAATTTGCAAACAATACAACAAAAATAGCACACAGAATATATAGTGGAGTCCAAATCAATTAGATAGGAAAGGAAGATAATGGTTAATGGAAATGTGGGCAACAGAATACCAATGTTCAAGTTGGAATAGTTCTGCAATGAAATTGATAGAATAAACTTGATTTTGAGTGCCCAATGTAATTTCGACTGTGGAATGCATCTAAATACCAGTGGTCAGGAACATATCGGAACATGATTTTGTTTTGTGAGAAAGTATTACCTCACTGTTGTCTAATACTGTAACAGTGGGAAAATCCTGCATCTTCAGCAGAAGCTACCTGGCCAATATACAGTATATTGTAGAATTAGTAGTACATGATAGGTTGGCATATTAAAAAGTGATAAGCTGGACCATTTTCAGGGGATATAGGATTGTTACCTGGAACCTTTTGATTAAAAGCCTTGATCCTCCGCTTCCCCTCCCTCTTAGTTTACTGTTCACAATGCTGAATCTGAGATTTATATTGTATATGTTTATTTGAACAAGGTAGGTTTAAATGCATGCATGACCCACAAAATGATTATACTTTTAACATGTTGCTGTAGGGTGGGAAGGCTGAAGGCTGAACCGTAGTATTGCATCACTTTGTGAAGGATCAAAGTCTGGTGTGACATGTTATTAAAACACATTGTTACTATAAAAATAAGAATGTATTTTGAAAGGTAATACCCACTTGAAGGGGTCAACAAATGGTGAAGAAATCAACCCTAGCTAAAGGTTAACTCCTACTTTATCCTATGCTTATTGCAGCAGCCCAAGTTGTAGGTTGGGTTGTAGGTTATTGTAAGGTTGTTGTAGGTTGCTGCGGTGAAGCTGTTAGAACTTTAGTGGTTCACATTTAGACCTGTCATGTTGGACAGGACGATCCAAAAGGCCAGGTTTGATAGCTCATGTACAAAAAAATCTACTGGCTCTCATCGGCTCCTACTTATAGTCCGATGAGCTGGCAGATATTGGAGGTAGCAGGGATTGAATTTGGGACCTTTTGCCTACCACTGAGCCATTCGTATTCCCCCAATATGCCGAAGGCTGCTAACTATTTCCTTACAGTATATCGTTAAAATGCACATATGAGATCATATACATTATCATCCCATCAGATTCTAAAAAGTAAATAAAATTGATTATTTGAAGTGCAAATGATCATTTGTAATTTGCTATTAGGGAGCTGGCAGGCATATAGAGTGCATGCGTGCATATATTTATGAACAGTTTCATGCACAATTTGTCCATGTGGTGCCAGCTGCACTTTGGTCAGCATTCAAGTGACATGCATGTATGTTCTCCTTCCAGTGTTTGCTAAAAAAACAAAAAACCTGGGTGTTCAGCAAATGTAGTTGCCCATATATCCAGGCTTAATCTGCCATTAAACTGCAAACAAACTAGGTGAAAAAGCTGTGCTTAGTAATGGCTCATGACTATTCATAATGTTGCACCATAGGGCTGAAGGAGGGGGAAAGAAAGGGAAAGCGGTTGTGGTGCAAAGGGCGGGGAGGCCACTGCATTGTGGAGAGGAGTCATTTAATGAGTTGAATCTAACACAGTCCAATTAAGCAGTATATAGCATTTGCCAAGGATTGGGGAATCCATCAATTTCACAGGAAATTAAGGCTGAATTTTTGCCATTGGTTAGCCACATGGCAAATATCCCAAATGACTTTGAGCCCTGAAGAGGTAATTGAGAGCTGTGAGTAGATGCAGGGATTTCTTCCCTCCATTGAATTTTATGCACACACACTAACTGCTCTGCTTATACAAGATCCCTCCGGGAGTTGTTTCAGCGAAGCGGAATACTTCACCAGGTTGAATGGTATGCAATGGAGACATAGTGCAGCGAAACTTTTCATAGATGAAAAGATGTATAGGGCCTTGCATGATTTTTTAAAAAAAATGCATCATGATGCAATGAAATGATTGGTTACTTGGCACAAAACAGATTTAACTTACCCTGCTTCTTCTACCATCATCTTTAAACTGAAAGAAACTGCAGAGCAGGTTTAACATCATGTCTTCTTCCAGAAATGCTCTTTTCACTCTTTGGGAAAAAAACAACCCTTTTTAAGGTATAGCCTGAGAAAGAATCTTTTGCATAACTCAAACACACCCACACCACATTGTGAACCTCTGTTGATCCTAATAAAGGTGGCATTTTTCTCTCTTTGCTAACTTTAACCCTGCTATAAAGTAGGGTGACCAACTGTCAGGATTTCCCCGGATTTGTCCTGTGTTTTGTTCTTTCCATGGTGTCGGGGGGGATTTTCTATAATTTTCAATAATGTCCTGGAATGACACACCTTTCCCTTTAAGGCTGCCATTAGCATGGCAGGAGGGAATGACATGCTTTCTTGAAGCACATCATTCCCCCACCCCGAGCTCCAATTGAGGTCTTAAAGGGGAAAGTGGGTCATTCGTGGACATTATAGAAAAGGCCCCAATTGGAGTGGATGGTGGTGGTGCAGAATGAAATCCTTTCCCCTCCTCCACTCCAATTGGGTTTTTTAAGGTGGTGGGGGAATAACGTACTTTCTGCAGGACTCAGAAAGCTGCTTCCCCACACACACACTAGGTGTCCTCTTTTTTGGTTTCCCAAATATGGTCACCCTATATAAAGCCTATGATCTCACCTTTTTTAGAACATTGAGCAAGAATATAAAAATGCTCTACTGTGATGTCAAGTAAGTCATTTTCTATCCTGTGTTTCTGAGTTCCATGAAGAGAGATGTGTGAGTTGTTTTCCGATATACTATGAAATGGTCTGAAACTGCAGCACCTGGATGAATTAAAATATTCATATATAGACAACTACCAACTATTCTAATACTGAAACAACAGGGCCAAGGATATATTTTAAATAATCACCCCAAAACAGCAAGTATAGTCAAAGCTTTGCTATTAGTCTGGCTTCTTGCTGTAGGCCATAATCCTGTTTTACCCATTACCCCCCTCATATTCAAGTACATCAGTTACATGGAAGCAACCTTTTCTCCTTCACTCACTGCTTACCGATTTGTTCATAAAAGCCTCCAAACAGTTATGTCAATGATTATGTTTTGCCACGGCAAAAAGTTTTGGGAATTAGGAAAATTCCACAGATGCATTGGATTAAATATAATAATGGCACATTCTGAGGATAAACCCTGTTCCCCTGCCAACCTTTGGTGTTCTAACTTGTTAATGATTTGGATGGGGAGGTGCAGGGAATGCTTATCAAATTTGCATACAACACAAAATTGGGTGGGATAGCTAATACCCTGGAAGACAGAAACAAACTTCAAAGTGATCTTGATAGGCTGGAGCTCTGGGCTGAAAATAACAGAATGAAATTTAATAGGGATAAATGCCAAGTTCTACAACTAGGAAAAAGAAACCAATTGTACAGTTACAAGATGGGGAACACTTGGCTCAGCAATACTACAAGCAAGAAGGATCTTGGAATTGTTGTAGATCACAAGCTGAATATGAGCCAACAGTGAGACATGGCTGCAAAAAAAAGCAAATGCTATTTTGGGATGCATTATTAGAAGTATAGCTTCCAAATCTCGTGGGTACTGGTTCTTCTCTATTTAGCACTGGTTAGGCCTCATCTTGAGTGCTGCATCCAGTTCTGGACACCACACGTCAAGAAGGACGCAGACAAGCTGGAGTGGGTTCAGAGGAGGGCAATGAGGATTATCAGGGGTCTGGAAACAAAGACCTATGAGGAGAGGCTGAAAGAACTGGGCATGTTTAGCCTGGAGAAGAGAAGATTGAGGGAAGACATGATAGTGCTCTCCAAGTACTTGGAATGTTGTCACACAGAAGAAGGCCAGGATCTCTCCTCGATCCTCCCAGAGTGCACGACATGGAATAATGGGCTCAAGTTACAAGAAGCCTGACTGCGGCTGGACATCAGGAAAAACCGTCCAACTGTAAGAGCAGTACAACAATGGAATCAGTTACCTAGGGAGGTAGTGGGTTTTCCCACACTAGAGGCATTCAAGAGGCAGCTGAACAGCCATCTATCAGGTATGCTTTAAGGTAGATTCCTGCATTGATGGCCTTATAGGCCCGTTCCAACTCTACTGTTCTATGATTCTGTTGCTTCATTGCATTTCAGCCCAGGTGCTTGGTTCCCACGCAATGGCAAAACATGGTTTTTCCTTTAAGCAGGAACCCTCCCTCTGCCTTCTCTCTCCGGCCCTGGTGTGCTCTTGATTCTTCCTTGTTAGAGCAAAGCAAAATTGGAAGCTACATACAAACCTTGTGTACAGTGTGTATTGCAGATGTTCTTTGTAAAGGCTTAGAGAAACCTATGGAAATTGCAGGTAGAGTTAGCACTGTAATCCCCTTCTGCACTGAAAATCCCCAGGTTTCATTGTCTGAACAGAATTTTATTTATTTGTTACCTTTATATCCTGCATTTTCCTCGAAAGACTCCAAGATAGAGTACATGATCTTCCCCTTTTCCATTTTGTCCTCACAACCACAACCCTTTCAGGTAGGTTAAAATGAGGGCATGCCTACACCATACTTTTATCCCGGGGTCATCTCTAGATTGTCCCTGGGCTCATCTACACCAAGCAGGATGTTCCACTATGAAAGTGGTATGAAAGTGGTATATAAAAGGCAGGGGCCACACTACTGCTTTATAGTGGTAATGAAATGCAGTGACAACAGTTGGGGCTCAAGACACATACCATATACCGCTTTCATACCACTTTCATAGTGTTATATCCTGCTTGGTGTAGATGTGTCTTGGGCCCCAACAGTTGTCAGTGCACTTCAGTACACTATAAAGCAGTAATGTAGATCCTGTAGTGCACTTCAATACCACTATAAAGCAGTAGTGTGGCTCCTGCCTTTTATATACTGCTTTTCATAGTGGAATATCCTGCTTGGTGTAGATGAGTCCCCTGTGTGTCCAAATGTTGCACAGGGGATCTGAGGGGCAAGCACAGATGACCCCTCCATTTTCTCAGGATAACCAAAACCTATCCTGATTTTGCCCACTGCCCTGGGGCCATACTGAGGACTGTGGTCAGTGTGGTGCCCACTCCCAGCTTCTCCCTTCCTCCCTGCAAGTCGCGGGGCTCTTAAAATGGGCACAGAGCTGTGCGAGGGCAGTCTGTCCCCATCGAGGGTGGTGGGGTGGAACAGTTTAAAGGTTTTGGTGTGGTTTTTTTAGAACAATTACAGGTGCTGGAGCACGATTGTGTGACCAACTCCTCTTCATTAAAAAAAAAATTAAAAAGGTGACCGCGATGTCCCTCTTCCCTCCTGGGACATCATGTGGCTCTATAGATGCTGGGGGAGGATCGCAGAAGAAGGTAAGTCTGCGATCCTCTCCCGCCCCAGTCCTGGAAAGCTTGTAGGTATAGACATGCCCTGAGAGTCAGTGAATAGCCCAATGTCACACAGTGAGCTGATATGAACCCTGGTCTCCTTAGTCCAACACTCTGACCACACTGGTTCTCCAGGGTCTGAGAATTCAAGTTTTGCATCCGGCTGTTGTGGCTGTTAGCTACTGATAGTCTATCTTTATTATATCCATCTGGTACTTTTTGGGGAGTGTGTTGTGCTATTGTGCATCAAAACAACCTATGGCAATGAGTTTCACTGGTGAGTGATGCACTGTTTGAAAAAGGCACTTCTTTTGCCTATCAGATTTTCTGCGTACCATTTTTCATCTGTTTCGTGAGTGAATAATTTCGCTAAATTCACTTGCTTTATTTTTTGAAAACCCAGAAGCACACATCTAATATCCCAAATACTTTGAAGTAACTTTCTCTAATTAGGTGTCCCCCCTTTAATTGCGAGAAGAAACAAACACACAAAATAAACCCAATAAAGATTTTTGTTTGAGTCTTCAAAGTCAAAACCAACCAGATGCAGTGTGTGTGTGTGTGTGTGTGTGTGTGTTCAAAGGAAACAGCCCACAGACATTATGTGAATTACAATAAAAATAACAAATTGTAAAGCTATGGGAACAATAGCTTGCATTCAAAAAGCTGACAGACGTTTATCCTACTGACCCTACCAGGTGCCACTGTAATAATTGCAAGGCAACCAAAGAGTAAGCATGAACAAAAATCTTTAAAAACGTGTTGCAATATCACTTAGCAACAGGAACTTAAAAGGGGAAAAAAGTCTCAGTAAAACAAAGTGAAGTCTGGTTTTGCTAGTTCTTAAGACTTTAGGAAAGCATTTGCTTGTCATGATCTAGTCTAGCCCCAAGGAGCTGCATGTCTTGCATTATTCCTTCTCTATCTGCGTTTTTAAAATGCCGCTGCCTTTACATTTTAAAATGGCAGAAGAAGCTGAGGCTCTAGTTAGGGATTTCTTTAGTGGAAGCAGACCAAAGCTTCCAAATAATCTGCCAAAATATTGATGATGATGCAAAAATGAAGATTGGGGGCTCCACTTTGCTTTTTGCTTTTGCTTTTTTACAGAAGCACCACAAAATCATTTGAATTAGACTTTAAATGGTCTCAGATGTGCAGCTGTAGAAATGGTTTTAAAATAGATTCTGATGCTGTACTTTAGCATTTCACTAGATGTTTGATTGAATTTAGACGCTGCCACTTACCTCAAGTCCTTGGAATGGGTCAGGCTAGAAATCAAAGTAAACATAGAAATAATTGAATTATGTTTTCATATATATCCACTGGCCTCCTCTCCACCCACCTCATTACCATACTAGGCTTTTATAGATAGGAGTGATTTGGAGAGCTCTGTCCCTTAACAAACAATTAAAATAAAATAAAAATGAGAAAATATGGAGCAAAGAGGTTCAGAAGTGGATAAATTGGCAAAAGGAGTTGTTTAAAATGCATGGGTGGAAATACATTTCCATTCATTTACTGCTGGTGGTGAAAATTGTGGCAGCATTGCAGCAGTCAGATTGTCAGTGTGACCTTTTTTAATGTCACACGTCAGAGGATTTCATGTAACACTAAGACAACATGACAGGACGAAGCACTGCGTTTCTAATGCTCATGCTCTGCTCCCCCCCCATCACATTTTCAAACGTGTTTTCATCCTAAAGGAGAAGGATACCATCTCTTCAACGCTTGGCAATCTCAGTGAACGCTGCAAATGTCATGATTCAAAACCTGCCTGGTTGTTGTTTTTTTAATTAGAAGTATTTCTCAATAGTATCCTATGAAGATTTGTTATACAATTAAAAGACGGGCTGTCATGCGGTTAGGTGCCAAGGCAAAAATTGAAATGGCATGACCAGTTTCAAATGTCAGGTAAATTCTTTATGCTTTGTATCGAACATAATGGAAAATAAATGCCATCAAGTGCACCAGGGCTATGTGAGCAGAGAAACACAGGCTGAACTGAGAAAAGCACCATTTTTTTCATCGTTTGCCTTTCTAAAAAGCATACATTAGAGCTGAAACCCTGCAGCCCGTGAGCTGGGCTGGGCTGGAATGTGGGAGCAAAAGGGGGCATGGATTGGGGAACTCAAATCTGCCAGATTCAAAGTCCTCTCATTTCCCCAGAAAGGAGGGCGGGAAGCATGCTAGCCATGGAGTTGTCATAAGTATTTCCTCTCCTATTGATGTCAGTGACAGCCCACCCAGAGTCCCAAACTTGCCCTCCATGGCTCCCCAGATGACCTAGAATCATTTATCCCTATTAAATTTCATTGTGTTGTTTTCAGCCCAGCGCTCCAGCCTATCAAGATCACTTTGAAGTTTGTTTCTGTCTTCCAGGGTATTAGCTAGCCCACCCAATTTTGTGTCATCTGCAAATTTGATAAGCATTCCCTGCTTATCCCCCCTTTCTCCCAACCGCTTATCATTTGGTGGTTTTCTGGCTTTTGTGCCATTTCCCCCTACTCTAAAAGGCTGAAATGCCTCTCCTAAGACTATGGGCCTTGCTAGACCAGAGGTTAGTGTGGTGCGAGGCCCGTGCTTGTCCCTGTGTGCCCAGGTGATGCACAGGGGATCCCGGCCTCAGCCAGGCCTCGAGCTGCCCTGGCACTGCCCTAACAGGAACTGCTTGTAGCGCGGTTCTTCCTGCGGTCACGGCCTCAGGTCGGGCTGAGGCCGGGACCGCGAGCGTGTAGCCAGGTCCGCCGCTTTTCCTGGCTACCGGATTTACTCCCGAATAGCTGGGAAAAGCGGTGGATGGGATGCAGCGCTCCACAGGAGCACTGCGGCCATCAGGGTTATGGTGGGGACATGGGGGGGGGCAGGAAACAGAGGCCGGGGAGATTGGGGAGGAATCGGGACATCGGGGGGGGAATTGCGGCCCAGGGACATCGGGGGGGGGGGAATTGCGGGCAGGGGACATCAGGGGGGAATCGTAGCCCAGGACATCGGGGGGGAATTGTGGGAGGGGGTCATCGGACAGGGGATCGGACATTGCGGGTGGGGTGGAGCGGGCGGGGGAAGGAGAACAGGGCCAGGGGGCAGGCGGGGGAAGGAGAACGGGGCCGGGGGCAGACAGGGGGAAGGAGAACAGGGCGGGAAGGAAGGAGAATGGGGCCAGGGGGGGAGATCGCGGATGAGGGGATGGAGAATTTTAAAAAAGCAAAAAAACACAAAAAACTCTACTTACCTTTCCTGGCTCCTGCGCTGCTGTTGCCTCTTTAGGAATAAAAAAAAATGGTGGCTGTGATGGCTTTCCTCCAGAGCTCGTTGCGGCTCGCGTCTGAATAAGGGTGAGATATCGCGTTATTCATAATGCGAGGTCTCCCCTCCTCTCCCCCGGATTCTCACTTAGGTCTAGCAAGACCTTAGTTACTGCAGTAGGAGCTTTAAGCAAAAATGTGGCCTTCTGGCTGAAAGAGGTTTAACCTGGTTGAAACCATGGTTAATGGGAACAAGCTAGGATTAGACAGTGGTTTCAGATCTTGGTTTATCCATAAATGTCACAAGGAACTGTGGTTAGTTTAAAATTGAAAGTGGTCCCACCTCATGGGTGCGACGGAAAGAGAGGAGGCACATGCACACTGTGGCTCATTTTTGTAATGGAGAGACATGGTTTCCCACTATATCTGAACTGAACTGAGTTATAGGAACAATGATCCAACAGACAGTATCACCTGATCCAGCCCACAAATATATAGCATCTAAGACAAGAGTGTGAAAATTACACAACTGGAATGTGTTAGAAGTGTTGGCCTGTATGCGCTTTGAATGTACTTGTGCTTACTTTGTGTGCATGAGCTTTATTTAACTTGCAAATATCACTGTTGACTTTCTCTGTTCCACTCCTGCTCCTTTAAAGCCTCAGGCTTCCCTAGGAGGCATCATGATGTCATTATTTCTGCAGCACAATTTCCTTCCTGCTGGAAAGCAACACATTGTGCTCTGCAAATGAAATCAAATTGCAGCTTTCAGTGCTGCAAACAAAGTAAAACACTGCCGTTGATCTTTAATTGCTGAAGGCTTCTGAGAAGCAAATATGAAAACACACACACACACACACACACACACACACACACGTACAGAACAAAACATTATGGGTTGGATCCAAAGAACCTTGAGAAGAAAAATAACAGCTAGTGCTGTTCCACAAATATTTGTGCAAGAGGTTGTGCATTGCTAGAACAGGGCGGTTAGTTAGCTGTCCTCATGCTTCCAATTGTGCAAGAGGTTTTTTATTTATATTTATTTATTTTATTAAAACATTTGTATCCTGCCCTATATCAGTAGGATCTCAGGGTGGCATACAGATAAAATTACACTATATAAATCAATACACAGCTAAAAACAAATTAAACCATTCATCAAGCTGAAACCAGTATAGAATTTAAAAGCAGTAAAACCAATTAAAACAGTTAAAACAATGTGCAAGCCATTTGAATTTAGCCATTAAAGTTGCACAAGCTCTTGCGCAAGCAGAAGTGCATCGTCACTTTTCTCATTCCGTGCCTTGCCATGAGGTGTAAAACAGGCTCTTTGTGAATGGAAAACATTTCCACATACAGAAGGACACCTTGATCCAAACCTACATTTTGAAGACAGGTACCTTGGGAGGTAGAGCACATGTTCCGCATGCAGGCATTTTCTGGTTCATTCCCTGCCATTAGGGGCTGCCCAAGACTTCTGGCTGCCTGAGGCAGAGCAGCAAGCGCCCCCCCCCCCTCCTTCAACCACAGCCAAATACGCCAGGCAAGTTATTTTTTGCAGCAGAGGCCACATTTCTCTCTCTGAAAGTAAAATGGCAATAACTAACAATTTGCTGCCATTTCATGAAACATCAAATCAGCTGCTGAAGGCAGCCACCTCACTCCCCAACGGTAGGGCCAGCCCTGCCTGTCATCTCCAGTAAAAAGAATAGATCAGGTTCCAAGTGATATGAAAGACCTCTGCCTGAAACCCTGGAGAACAGCTGCCTGATAGCAGAGAGCAGCCTTTCCCAATTTAGGGCCCTCTAGATGTTTTGGACTTCAACTCCCATCAACCACAGTAAGCATGGCCAATGGTCAGAAATGCTGGGAGTTGTAGTCCAAGACATCTGGAAGACACCTGGTTGGTATAGATTACTGGGCTAGCTGGATCCATGGTCTGACTCAGTACAAGGCAGCTTCCTGTGTTCCTGTGTGTTTTCCTATTATACGGCTTTATTTGATTAGCAGCAAAACAACCTCATTGTGGAGAGACTGAATGGTCGCTGGTGTTGTTTGGGGTGAAAGGGGAATTCTCTCATGAAACAAACCTGGTTTTGTCAGCTGCATTTGAGTTGACGTGATTCTGGACCATTTCTTGGTCAGGTCTTGTTAAGGGCCCCAGAAATCGCGAAAAGAACTTCCTGCTGTTCCACTAAGCCGTTCCTTCATTAGCATTCAGCACAACGGCTAATGCACAAAGGAGAAGAAAACTGGCAGAGGAACATGAGAAGACATGATAAAAGGAGCACGCTGAGAGGAAAAGACAGTTGTTTGCTAATTGAGCTGGAGAGGAAGATGACATCGCCTGGGCATGCTTCCTGTGATTTATCCCTGCTTCCCATGGAATTGGGATGCTGCACCTGATAAACTGTCAGCGGCACGATTGTAGGGATCAGCAGTCGCAGCATGTAGACAATTAAACAGTACCGCTCTCCTTTAGATCTCTTCAATGGGGGTTTTGAGCATGTGAGATGCTTTTGTGAACTCCCCCCCCCCCCAAGGGCTAGCGTGGTGCTTCATCGTTACTTTTCATCATTCTCAACGCAGGCCGTTCTTGCTGCCTTCGAGCCTGGATTGGGGATGGGGACAGCTTTAATTGTGCCTCCCCAATAAACCATGCCACACTGTTGTTTGTTTGTTTGATTGATTGGTTGCTTGACCCAGGACTCTACCTGCTCTGACTGGTAGCAGCTCTCCAAGGACTAAGAGAGAGGTCTAAAAGTTACCCTCCCCCTGCCGGAGACATTTTAATTGGGGATGTTGGGGACCTTCTAAATCAGGGGTGCAGAACCTCAGTCCCAGAGGACAAGCCCAGCCCACCTGAGGTCTCCATCCTGCCCTCTGGGGAGCCCACAGATAGACAACCTCCTCCCCTGGGACGAACCCCTTTCCCCACTCACCATTTGTTTGGAGGTTCCCTGGCTTTTGTGCAGGCTTTCTCCATTCCAAAAGGTTGAAACACCTCAGCACTAAGAGCTTGAGGGTACAAAATGCTGGTGTTCTTTTGCTTTTGACCCTGCCCACCTCTGGCGGGGGCAAAAGCGTCTCTGAAATGGTTTTGACCTTTATAGGTCAAAACCAGGTGCTGGTTTTGACCTATAAAGCCTTGCACGGCTTGGGACCACAATACCTTGGGACCACAATACCTGATGGAACGCCTCTCCCAATGTGAATATACCCGGTCACTACGTTCAACATCTAAGGTCCTCCTCAGGGTGCTTACTCCGAGAGAGGCTCGGAGTGTGGCAACGAGGGACAGGGCCTTTTCGGTGGTGGCCCCGAGACTATGGAATGATCTCCCTGACGAGGCTCGCCTGGCACCAACGCTGCTATCTTTCCGGCGCCAGGTTAAGACTTTCCTCTTTGCCCAGGCATATGGTGGCACATCTTAATCACCCACATGTTTAGTTTTTTAACGGTTTTTAATGCTTTATGTGTGTATGTTCTGTGTTTAGAATTTTAAATTTTGTATACTCGTTTTAATCTTAGTTTTAGAATTTGTGTAAACCGCCCAGAGAGCCCTGACTAAGGGAGTGGTATGTAAGTGCAATAAATAAATAAATAAATAAATTTGGCTCTCGGGCTGAAAGAGGCCTAACCACCCCTGTCCTAATTTGAAAGGATGTGCTTCACCACTGCACTGTGGCTTGTCCCCCACACAGAGTTGTGTGAAGGTCCCATGGCCATGAGTCCCATTATTCTCACTGACACACCTTTTCCTTGATGACCCTCATATTTTACAACTGTATTACCTGATCAGTGCCAAGCAGGCCAGTTACTATCAATGGTGGCTCAAAATACCTAGCAGCTGTGTATTACTGGAGTGGGTGGTGGTAGTGGCAGGAATGTAACCAATAAAAATCATCATCATCCATCATCATCATCATCATCATCATCATCATCATCATCATCATCTTATTGTGCTAGCCAAAGGCCATGACAAATACATCTACAGAAAAGCATATAACTATAAAAGTACACAATAATTTCAAATAACCAAGAGAACCATACAGACAACCTTAAATTTACTCTGACTAAAGCTCTCATTTCGCTCAGCACTCTGAGTCTCCTTGGCAGTTTATAGCAATTTTATCTAGTTCTCTCTTCCTAATCTTTTTCGCTGCCAGTGCAAACAGGGCCACTTTATGAGTGACATTACTGTTGGTATCGCTAAGGAGGAAGAGAACTGTTTCTGCTTGGGCATTCATGCCTCCATATGTCAGTAGCGGTTTCAAGAGTCTCTCTCTCGGGTCCCTATACAGAGGGCAAGTTAACATGTAGTGTGCTATGTCTTCCACTTGTTGTTGACCACGGATACATAATCTCGATTCAAATGGTACCTTGTGGTAGCGTCCATCCAGCTCTGCGGTTGGCATCACTTGAAATCTCAATTCAATGAAAGCATTTCTCAGGGGCAGTAGCCTCAATTTGGACAGATAACATGCTCTATAGTGTTCTGTTTTTAGAAGAGGGAACCACCGAAAGAATTTAGAATTTTTAATAAGTTGCAGGTCCCTCCTGGAATCTATCCAAAAACACCAATCCCTTAGTTGCTTCTTATCCATGCCTAGAGCAAACTTCAATTCAGGGAGATGATAACTATGCAGGAGCTTTTGGAATATTGCCGTCCAATGACAATTGTTATCCATTTCTAGAAAACACTTAGTAGGAAGACGCTCATTTTGCAAGATGGCGATTCGTTAAAAATATTTTAGCTGAGCATTCTCAATTCTTGCCCTAACTGAAGGACTACCGGCTTCTGTGCGCAAGAAAGCTGCAGGGGTACCAGATGGAAGAGAGAAAAGTTTTCGAAGGAAGTTGTTCTGCACGATCTCCAAGGCTTCGGTCATGGGTGTTGTCAGACCCCCGGATTTCAGACCCGTAAAGCAGCTGCGTTATTACTTTGGTGTTAAAGATTTTTAGGCAGGTTCGATCAACTGTCCCCCTTTATTATAATAAAACTTCATTAGAGCCCCTATAGTTTTTTGTGCTTTCAATTTCGCTGCCTCCCTGTGCCCTTTCCACGAGAGGGACTCACTAAAGAGAATGCCCAGATATCTAAATGAGCGAACCTGGTCAATGACCTGTTGGTCCAAAGTCCATCTGTGTGTAGGTCTGCGGTGTGTAGACCGTCTATGTGTAGGTCTGTGTAGGTTGATAAAAATTAAGGATGTACCCAGTCTGAAACAACCTTCCCTTGTGCTTTGTTCAGAGCATGGAGTAATGATCATCCTTGCTTTCTGCAACTGAAGAACAATGCTCTGCTTCCATGGCTTGAGTATTCAGGGACGCCTGCCTTTCCAAAGAAAGCAGCCGCTCTGTTGGCCTCCCCCACCTCCTGGGAGAAAGCCATTATTTACGACAGCAGTGGTGAGGGGGTGGCGGTGAGGGAGGCACTCTCTAACCCTGAGCCATGAAAGCTGAGGGCCTTCCTCCAGTTCGCAGTTCTTAGATCTATCTTGGGCCCTCCCCACGCCAGCCTAGCACAAGCCCCCATAATGACTTCAGCCTGAAGCAGAGAGCAATCTGAGAGTGGTGGCTAGACAGGCCTTGGCAGGATCTACACTATTCATTACACCGTTGTTTAAGTGCATTGTTGCGTCCTCCCTTGCTACGTTACAAAATGCAACTTGAGCCCAGTCAATCGAAATACCTTTTCTTCTATCGTTTTACCCGGGCACACTCTTCTTTAGAACGTTCTTCATTATGCTCATACCGGCTCTGAAGTAAACCTCCTTCTTCCGGTGACTCTGAGCTAGACCTGCCGGGATAAGCCGGCAGGGAGGCGGGGCGACGCGTAGGGACGAGGGAAGCCCTGCAGCGTCTTAAAGGGGCCACGTGCGCCCCGAAAGATAAGCGGTTTTTTTAAAAAAATTAAGCCTCTGTCCCCTCTTTCACCGCCCTCCCTCCCCCTCCCCTCCCCCTCGTCGCGTTGTGCCAGCTCTCCCTCCCCTAGAAAAGCTAATCAGGAAGCAAAGACCATGGTCACGAGACATGACTTTGAAAGACGGCATTGAATACAACGAAAGGTTGGGGCACATTGTTAGTTTTAAAACGATTTTAACAGAAAGTGGAATGGTTTTAAAAGTCAGAAGAAACGTAACAACAACAGCATCACGTGACTGCTGAAGTCATCTCTGCCAACTTGTTATGTTTCATCTAGACAAGTGTAGACGGGCTCCTTGTTGCATCCCACTGCTTGAGCTGGCATGAGTGGAAGGCCTACTGCTGAGCTCCCTCCGTTGGGCTGGCTCTGAAACCGCCACCGCCACCATTACTGCTTTCTAGTTGGGTGAAGCAGCCACAGCTCTCTCCAGACAGACTCACTGTAGTCTCTCTGCCGAAGCTGGATGCTCCTTTCACTGGGGTAACTGAGGCAGTGGCTTTCCCTCGAGCTGGTTGCACAGAGCTGAGCTTGGAAGTGTAGCCACTTTCCTTGGGGTTCTCTCACACGTGCCTCCTAGCACAGAAGCGGTCCGGCAACACTGCGTTGGTCTTAATGGAATGAACACTGCATCGTGTACACACCAAGCTTTCTGGGCTGTGCATCTGGATGGATGTCTCAGTATTCCTGCCTTAGACAGTAGTACAGGGTGGACAGACAGCATCTGCACTCAAATGCACATTTGGATGTGCATCTAATTTACACCTGTGGTTCCTGGTGCAGCAACTGATACGGGTGTGTAAGCATGCTTCCGTTGTTGGATTATTATTATTATTATTATTTATTTATATAGCACCATCAACGTACATGGTGCTGTACAGATAACACAGTAAATAGCAAGACCCTGCCTGTAAGGGGGAATGGAAAAGAATGTATGGGATTCCCCTCTCCGTTTCCTGCAATGTGAAACATGTGTTAGGCCCACTTGTCGTCTGTAAGTGTTCAGCTTTCACAAAGGCATTACATGGGTGGAGAAGCCATCACACAGTCCATTTCAGACTCACAGCAACAACATCTGCAGCTACAATCCTTCCAGACAACTTCCCTCTGGAAACCACCTTAACTCGTCTGCAGTGTATATACCTGTACACTGACTTGCTGTTTATTTGATGTATCTTTAATGAACAGAAATGTTCGGTTTGCAAGTTGAAAGTTCCTCCAGCAGTTTTTCTGTCACTTGAAGTGCAAAACACTTACAACTGTGAATAACTCAAACAACAAACCTCCGTGTGTCATTAGCAGCCTGCAAAAAGTAGAATAAGGTGATAATGTATCCTTCCCTGCTTGTAAACCTAACGGGCTATGTGTTCTATGATTTACCTCCCATGTAAACGTGTCAATGAATGTTTGCCAAATGGAGCTCTCAGTGCTGTTGGTTTTACTAAATGACACCCTAGTTTCCTGCAAATATGATTTCAGTGGAACTGTTCTGTGTGTATTATTTATATATGAACACAAGAAGAGCCTTGATGGTTCAGACCACAGGCCCATCATTCCTTTTTCCTTCTGTTCCACTTCCTGGCAACAGCACATAGCTTCTCCCATCCTTGTGTGAAGTCATTTTACTGACTCCTTTTACAAACAGTTAAGTTGTTAACAGATCCCTCCACAGTTAGAATATTTGTGAACATTCCATGACATCCCAGCAGCTATGAAAGAGCAACTCACAGACAGACAAGCATTCTTTCACAAGACAGATCTGCCTCACTGGTCTCCATGTAATCTTATGTTACAGCAATAATTGTCTAATGGTGATAATAGAGGAGTAAATCACAAACTGGTAGCCTTGACAGTTTGATTATTTAACTTGATATTTTGGGAGATTATGTTTTAATGAAATAAAATGTAGCACTTTGCCAGATTATTTGCTTAACATTCTGGAAGAAATAAACAATTGCTGCAGGTAATTTGACTTCCACGATGTTTCCACCCACATATGGTTATTTATGGATTGTACTTTATCTAACATTACTGACTGTGAACATTTGATAAAATTATATATATTTCATGTTGGCATTTAACACTTTTCGTCCCCACCTGAATACACATTTTCTACTTCTCACTGCAGAGAGTGGTCAACGGAGCAAAGAATTGTGTTTGTGTTCTGAAATCTGAATAAAGTCGAAACAAAGGATTATAGGGTAACAATATTCAAAAAACCGTGTCATAGCTATGTTACACTGATGATTCACCTCTCTCAATCTTCTAATGTATAATATCAGGATACTACCATCTAAAATATGTTTAGTTTGCAATGGGCTGGTTTGGATGTAACGCTAAACCACAATTTATCATTATGCGTCTAGACAAGCTTCCCCCTTCCTCTGGCACAGTGGCAAGGACAAGTTTGGAAGATTTTCTTCTGTTTTAGATTAACCACAGCTTTTCCTATAATCAAACCCTGACAATCGGTGGTTAATCTTAACCATGATTAGTTGGAAACAAGCTAACCAAATCATAGTTGAAGAAGTTGGCTTTCTTCAGCAAACCATATTTAAGAGTAACTGTAGTTCAGGGTTCAGACGTAACATTGAACTGTGGTTAATCTTAGACAGAAGTGGAAGTTTCTGATCTTCTCACAGCCATGCCAGAAGAGAAAGGAGTCAGAGCTGACAAGTAGAAGGCTCATTGTCCTTGGTCTACCCAAAAAGCACAGATTGCTCACCATGGTTTAGTGCTATGCGCAAACCCTCCCACGGCTTCTCTAGTAATATGTGTGGTACATCTGGAAGTGTATGTTTTACCAGCTACCAACTCTTCATGCTTTCTTTTATCAAATAAGATGCTGGTATCACCAATTCAAGTTTGAGCCCTGAGGGCCTTTCTGAATGATCTGCTTTCTTTTTCTTTTCTTTTCCTTTCTTCGTTTTACCTGTTGAGTACACCTTTCTTTCTTTTTTGTGTGTGCATAAGCTTTCTGCAATGTAATAGTTTTGTTATTACATTGTACTTGGGAATTTGATGACTTAAAATACACACACAAGTGTAATGCAACCTAATGTGGTGCATATTTACTCAGGCGTAGGAGCTTCTGAGTTTAATGTATCTGTGAGTGTAATGGGGCATTTGCATTCTCCATGCTCCAGTGCCAACAACACAGGTTCTCTTTGACCTTGCTGCGGTGGGCGGGCTAGTAGTAGTTATAGAATAGCCATGTTCAGAGACTTGCAATGGGGCATACTGGGTAGTATCCAATGCTGCGCTCCACTAAGGTAAATGACGTTGTGCTCTCATAGACTATCTCTAACACAACATCAATGGCACTTGCTGGTGCAATGATTTTCCGTGGTTTACTCATCATGCCAGCAAGCATTATTGGCATTGTGCTAGAGATAGTTTATCCAAGTGAAACAACCTTTGCCTTAGTGGTAGAGTGCACTGCTGGATACTGTCCACTGTATTCACTATTTTACTTCAGAATGTCAGGTGTGCTGTGAACTGTAGTGTTAGAGTAGGAAAACAAATTAAGTTTATACTACTGTAGCCTGGATATGGCATTATTATATTCTTAACTCTTTGCTACCCCATCCTTTTGTTTATTATTGTAAAACAGTCAGTATATTCTGGGCATTACATAAACAATACCCTTTGACTAAAAGTGTTGTCTATATCTGCACAATTTCAGATGGCTCTCTGTGTGGTATCTCACTGTGATAAATGGTAGAAAATATAAATTCAAGTGTCTTTGAGCGTTCCGCAACACTGCTGCACTGCTCTTCACACTCAGGTGATCTATTCCCTGACCTCCCTTTCTGCCCCATATCTCTCAATGTCACTGGCTGATACATTTGATGGCTTGGGCAGGTGAAATAGTATGGGGTGAGCAGACTAGAACTAAGGTATCTGAATGTAAAGGGAGACCCGAGAATTTGAATTCCAAAGTAAGCAAGTAACTTATATTAAATTGAGCCATAAAAATGTTCCCTATAGAACATTGGCTGTTGAATGAGATGTTGTTAAAAATTGGCTGAGTGGATCAGATAGATGAAACTGCTTATGTATGTGATAAATTGTAATTAACAGGCACACCTGCTAGTGTTGTGTAGATTTTCTTTTAAGACAAGCGAAGAGAAGTGTGAAGAAGGTTGGCTATCATAGACAGTCCTCATCAATGGTTTTTGCCCTGATCCTCTCAAGAAGTGAAGTCAGTTGCAGTCCCAAAGGCTATTGACTTGGATCTATGTTATTTCTTTCCTTTTCAGCATGTTATGATTATTATCTGACCATACTCTGCTTGAAATGCTCCCTTATTGTGAATGTTGACAATACAGCAACTTGGAGATCTGCTATCACTCGAGAGTGTTTTCTTTTATAAGCTTAGTCAGAATTTAATTCAGAGGCCACTGTAAAGTCCTTTGATATTTGCAAATTTCAGAGATCTGTGATGCTGCTCTGGTGGTGTTAGGTAGCCTTAAATGACCCAACTTAGAAAAGGAGTGTAATTAAGTTACCTTGACAATATCTTCTTTAGCTTCTAGACTATTATGACTTGTTATAGTTTAAACCCACACAAAGAGATGCTGAACTGCAAGGGTTGTTATGGCAACAGCAGGGGCCTGTCAACACCTCTCTCTCTCTAATAGTGACAAATGGTACTTATTACATCAGCACTAATTTCATCCGATCCCTTTCAGATGAAGATACTTAGTCCTCACTGATCAGATTGTGTCACTGTAATTACTGAGAACAGACCTTATTAGATGACAGCAGTCCTTACCCATTGCCTCAGCTCAAATCTAACCTACTTTTTTTTTTACTACTTTTGAGGGTATTTTGCACATGTGCCCATCCCCTCCTAGCATCTTTCTGTTTGAATAATGTGATGTGTAAAAAGCTTCAACAGTTATCTTCAGAAAGTTTTTTTAAGAGGAAAAGTTGCCTGATCTATAGAAAATGTGGAATTCTCTAATTTTTAGAGAATTCAATGTAAGGTTGTCAAAGTTAGTCCAAGTAAGCCTTTCTGAATATGAGGTGGGGAGACATTTTACTCCCTTTAAGGAAATCAGAAAGACGTTTACTTCTTGGGAAGAGAGCAATGACAAATCTCAATAAAATAGTTAAGAGCAGAGACACCACACTGACAACAAAGGTCCGCATAGTTAAAGCAATGGTATTCCCCGTAGTAACCTATGGCTGCGAGAGCTGGACCATAAGGAAGGCTGAGCAAAGGAAGATAGATGCTTTTGAACTGTGGTGTTGGAGGAAAATTCTGAGAGTGCCGTGGACTGCAAGAAGATCAAACCAGTCCATACTCCAGGAAATGAAGCCAGACTGCTCACTTGAGGGAATGGTATTAAAGGCAAAACTGAAGTACTTTGGCCACATAATGAGAAGACCGGATACCCTGGAGAAGAGGCTGATGCTAGGGAAAGTGGAAGGCAAAAGGAAGAGGGGCCGACCAAGGGCAAGATGGAGGGATGATATTCTGGAGGGGACAGACTTGACCTTGGGGGAGCTGGGGGTGGCAACAGCCGACAGAAAGCTCTGGCGTGGGCTGGTCCATGGAGTCACGAAGAGTCGGAAGCGACTGAACGAATAAACAACAAAAATGAAAACACAAACCTGGTTTTTCCATGGTAGGGTTTGGAACAGGCCATGGCTAGTTCATAGACACAACCAACCATGTGGGTGCCTGTTTGATTTGGGATTGCATGGATATAGCCTGTACAGCTGGCCCTTGACATGGTTTGAATGATTTATCAATTTTAATTGCATCAATGCAAGCTTGTTAGCATGGTAAAAATTACGATACCAAAACTATACGGGGAGACACACATATAAACATTTTACTAATTGGAGTGTACCCTCGAAGATCTGATTCAAATGGCCATCTAGGCAGTACACATGAATTGGGCCTAAGGCCCATGCACATAACTCCAGCCCACAGTTTACTGTTTTGTTGCAGTATACGCAGGTAGGGTGCTGTATTCTAAACTGCCCCCAAACTACCAGCTGAATATGAAGAGCCCTGCTAGACTTGGCCAAAATGGTCCATCTGTACCAGCACCTCACTTTTCACAGTGACCAGCCTGATATCTCCCACTTGCCACACCCAGGGAGAGGGTAAGATCACAGAGTGAAAGAGTTCTGCCTTTTTCCACATACTTATCTTATATTCTTGGTTGATCTGTGAAAGGCTGACCAAACAAGAAATATATCCCAGCCCCAAGCCAAAAAGCAATATACCAACTGGGATAAGCAAACCGTTGACAATAAATTAATATCCCTGTGGATTTTCCTGGCTGGATAGCCTGTGCTCAGTCCTGTTATGTAACCCTATCGACGCGGCTTCACAGCAGCGACGCTATAGGGGTTTGGGGGAATCAGTAGGCAAAGCAGCACTGTATAGTCCAAGAGCCAGGAAGGTTTTATTTACCCCAGCGAGTGCAAAAGCTTAGTGAATATTTTTCGTTTATACATGATATAAATGTCTCAGAAAAGTGAGTCTTACAAAATTCCAGTGGTGGGGGGCTGCGTGATGACATCATCAACATTGCTGCTACGCTATCATGTACTTGCCACATTTAAATATGCATAACTTCTCACCCGTTTATGCTACAGAGATTATTCCCCCCTCCCCGAAATGTTTCAAATTTAATGACAAATACTTTTTGTAATTACACATTTTTCTTAACTCCATTAGTTTTGGATATAATTTCATTTGAACGTATAAAATTAGTGTTCACATTGGTTATGTGTGACGTTTAACCTTGATTTACTCAAAAACTATATGACTTTTGAAAGAATACGCAATAACAAAAAAGTTGCATTTTTTAATGAGGATTAAGAAAATGTATAATAACGTGGGTTTTACCCCAACACTTATGGAATTATGAGTGATATCTCGTTACACGACACTTTCTCAGGGTTGTATGATTGTACAGTTTATCATACAGGGCTTTCATTTCAAAAGTATCCACCCTAAATATCTCTCGATCTGATGCATAGATCATTTTGAACATGTTCAACCATGATTTTTACAGTTGAACATGTTCAAATGTTCTTTACAAAATTTTAAACAGGATGGGTATGATGAAATATTTTAAAAGACAATTTATTAGGTTGAATTATTTTTAACAAATGTTTTTAAAATCTTCAGCAAAAATTTACAATTTACAAAATAAAAGCTATGTTCTGTGAGAAGGGGTAAGAAATAAATTTCATTGAATGTCCTCTTCACTTTCATTGGAACTGCTATCAACACTGTCAAAATCACTTTCCTCGTCTTCTTTTTCACGGTCCTCTTCTGTGGCAGTTTCAAGATTTTCAGGGAGTGTTGGATGACCGTCGTAACCATTTTATGTGGTACCTGCCATTTTCCAAGTACCAGCCATGTTCAGCAGGCTCAAGGCCATCATCAGGTTTTCTACAATCTGCTCATTTCCACAGCCATGACACTGATTTGCTTCTTTTAATCTTTTGGATCAAAGCAGGTTTAGATGGAGGCAGCATCGTTGGGTCAATCCCTTTAACATTGAAGAATGCCTTAGACTGGATCTTAGGTGTTGTTTTCTTCATAAACAGACTGTATCTTACTTCACAATGAAGGTATCACAGCAAGTAGCTGCTGAGTGTGGAGAGTCTTAAATCTTGGTTCATTATGATCTGGCTGTGGCTAAACCTGCAATCATGATCCAAAATCAAGAAAGCCCTCACTTAGACAATCTCTTCATTTGCTTTGGATCATTCCACATAGAGTTAGCCTACTTTGGAGCTGTTGGATACTATCTCAAAGGTTCAGGGAGTGAACATATGCTTTCAAGGAGCGAAATTCTGGCATCTGGTTCAGTACAAGGATTTCCTGGAGGAAAGCATTTCAACAGATGTAAATGAGTACATATCTTACTTTCCCTGTCTCTCGAAAGCTGCCTTTTACAGAAGTTTATAGAACAACTACAAAAAAGTACATTAGAAGAACTTCAACAGCAGGTGAAAAAACTAAATATGACCTTTCCCAAGATATTTTGAGAAAGTTTATTGAAAGCTCAAATATAAAGCAAGTGTGTGATGAGTTCAATGAATTCAAAGCAAAAACAAGATCAGGATTTCACGGAAAATCAGCTCAGTTCTATCAACAGTACATTGATCTAGTTAACATCTACAAATTCTTCAGCACTGCTTATAAGACAAGTAACCTTGAAATGTATATGGATGCCATGGAGAAAATGATTCCAGCTTTTTTCTCAGGCAAGAGGCTGAACTATGTTCGATGGATGGCGGTGTACCTCCTGAAACTTCTCAACCTAGGAACCAAATCCCCTGAAGTCATATATGCACTTTCTCAAGGCGGTCTAGGCATAAAGCACTCTAGTAACTCATTCTCTAGGGTACCAGTTGACATGGAACTAGAGCAGATTGTAAATGCTGATGCTGCTTCAAGGTTCACAGGCATTACAGCATTTGCAAACTCAGAATCTGCTAGAGCCCGATGGATGATCACAAGGTCATTGAAAAGTGAGATAGTGAGCAGCTTACTTGAAAGCAGTGGAACTACAAAAGCTCCAGATTTGAAGCATGATTTGCAACAAGGATGCGTTGAAAATGATCACAGAGATATTGAAAAAATAATTTCAACCCTGAATAGTCAAGACTTGGATCCTCAGGTGCCTCTAAGGAACATTACAACTGGACAGACAATCAATGAAAAAGTCAGACTGCATCTTCTTACATTTTATTCTATAGGGCAAGAAGCTGCTGAAAAGTTCAAAAATATGTATGTGCAAGATCCAAAGAATGTTGAAAAGCCCATGCCCTGAAATTTGGTAGCTAACTGCACATCTTCTATTGCATCAAGTAACCTGAAAACCGAACGAAAGAAACTAGAGCTTTCCAAACGCACTTTAGATGCTTTCGGTAAAGTAATTCATATGGCAGCTGTTCAAAAATGTGATGTGAAAAAAGTAATTGAGTATCTTCTAACTACTGTGCCATTCTCTCTTGCACAGATTGGTGGATCAATGAATAAAACAGGAAAAAGTAAGTAACAGCATTTAGACAAGGAGCATGATATAACTACAGGTCAACCTCACATAGATGTGGCTGTATATGATGCAATGTTCGTGTTGCACACTTTGAAGTTCCTGGAAACTTACAGAGCTCTTGCACATAAATTACTGGAGCACATTACTACTAGTACACCAGCTAAGGAAGTGCACCTGGTGTTTGACACTTACAGCTATCAAAGTATAAAAAAAATGTGAACATGAATGGCGAACAACTGTACCAACTAGTGACATCAAAGTAACAGGTGCAGATCAGAAGACCCCCAAAAAGGCAGTTGATGCACTTTGGAATGAGCAGTTTAAAATATCCCTTACATCTTTCCTATGCAGTGAGTGGAAAAATCAGAAGTATGCTTCACTTCTGGCGGGCAACATTCTCTTTGTCGGAGCAGAGACTATGTGTTACAAATACACCAGCAAGGATGTCAGTGTTCAGACAGCAGAGGTGCCTGATCTTGCTTGCCATCATCAAGGGGCAGACACAAGGATTATTTGGCACATCCAACATACATCACCTGGTAGTGATCAGGCAAAGAATATCCTGGTTAGAGCAAATGAAACTGATGTGTTGGTTTTGTTCATTTACCATCAAAAGCACTTCCTAAACTCTCAGGTTTGGTTTGATTGTGGCATGTCTTCTAACAACAGCAGAAGGACGATCAATGTAAGTTGTATCACAGAGGAGCTTGGACATGATGTGGTAGAGGCTTTGTCTGGCTACCACACTTTTACAGGGTCTGATTTCACAGCCGCATTGGCAAGACAGGGAAAAGTTAAACCCTTTGAAATCATAAAAAAGAATAATGAATTCCAAGAAATTCTCAGCCAGCTAGGAGAGTCATTAACTTTAACCGAAGAAAAGATAGCTGGGTTGAAAAAATTTGTGCTATGTACGGCCACCCTAGATACTCCTCTGTGAGTGAAGCAAGATACAGACTGTTTATGAAGAAAACAACACCTAAGATCCAGTCTAAGGCATTCTCCAACGTTAAAGGGATTGACCCAACGATACTGCCTCCATCTAAACCTGCTTTGATCCAAAAGATTAAAAGAAGCAAATCAGTGTCATGGCTGTGGAAAAGAGCAGATTGTAGAAAACCTGACAACGGCCTTGATCCTGCTGAACATGGCTGGTACTTGGAAAATGGCAAGTACCACATAAAATGGTACGATGGTCGTCCAACACTCCCTGAAAATCTTGAAATGGCCACAGAAGAGGACCGTGAAAAAGAAGACAAGAAAAGTGATTTTGTCAGTGATGGTAGCAGTTCCAATGAAAGTGAAGAGGACATCCGATGAAATTTATTTCTTACCCCTTTTCACAGAACATAGTTTTTATTTTGTAAATTGTAAATTTTTGCTGAAGGTTTTAAAAACATTTGTTAAAAATAATTCAACCTAATAAATTGTCTTTTAAAATATTTCATCATACCCATCCTGTTTAAAATTTTGTAAAGAACATTTGAACATGTTCAACTGTAAAAATCATGGTTGAACATGTTCAAAATGATCTATGCATCAGATTGAGAGATATTTAGGGTGGATGCTTTTGAAATGAAAGCCCTGTATGATAAACTGTACAATCATACAACCCTGAGAAAGTGTCGTGTAACGAGATATCACTCATAATTCCGTAAGTGTTGGGGTAAACCCCATGTTATTATACATTTTCTTAATCCTCATTAAAAAATGCAACTTTTTTGTTATTGAGTATTCTTTCAAAAGTCATATAGTTTTTGAGTAAATCAAGGTTAAACGTCACACATAACCAATGTGAACACTAATTTTATACGTTTAAATGAAAGTATCTCCAAAACTAATGGAGTTAAGAAAAATGTGTAATTACAAAAAGTATTTGTCATTAAATTTGAAACATTTCGGGGGGGGGGGAAATAATCTCTGTAGCATAAACGGGTGAGAAGTTATGCATATTTAAATGTGGCAAGTACATGATAGCGTGGCAGCCATGTTGATGATGTCATCACGCAGCCCCCCACCACTGGAATTTTGTAAGACTCACTTTTCTGAGACATTTATATCATGTATAAACAAAAAATATTCACTAAGCTTTTGCACTCGCTGGGGTAAATAAATCCTGTTCTGGCTCTTGGACTAATAGCCCCCACGGTCACAATTCTTGAATGAGCTTCAAGGTGGAATTCAGAAAACTTCAATGAGCTTGAATTTTGCTGATTCACACATCCTCAGGCACATGATGTTGGGCCTAGCTAACAAGCTCAGTGCTGCTTTCTGCTTACACGTTGATTTCCAACAACTGCAGAGAGCTAATATGTTTGTTTTTACGCATACTTTGGGCTTCCATAAGAATTCTTTCTCATGCACCATATAGCTCATTATGGGCTCAAGCAATCCTGTTCTCCTCTTTTTGAATAGCATATCTGCCCTGTGCATGGGACAAGAGCCCACATTTTGCAGCCGTTCACCTGCAATTGAATTTGAAACCGAGTCTCCCCTGTTTAAGTCCTATTGCAGTAAATGAACTGCAACACGGCAAACTTTCCTCAGATATCACCCCACCCCACCTTAATATAACATTGCTTTGACAAATATCATTTAATGCAGAGCATTAACACTGTAAATGCTAGTCTGGCATATAATGAGTTGCCATGTAATGTGGAAGCCGTGGTAGTATGGTAGATTTACGTACGCTTGGGAACAAAGACACAGCTTTTCGATCAGACTAATGGCTTGGAAGTGGCGTCAGTAAGAATGCTGGTAATCACGTTTGACGGCTTGAATTGATGGCTGATGGCTTGTAAAGGGCAATGCACTGGAGTGATATCAGGGAGCTTTTAATAATGCTTGGCAAATGATCGGGCTGCACAGTCAATCATTGTGAAGGTGCCAATATTCTTTCACCCCCACCCCCACCCCTGCTAGGGAGGCATAGGAGCAGGTTGCCAAAAGAATATTTCAGATCCCAATGTTGGCCTTGAGTAATTGTTGAACGTTTTCTTTCCTGAGGACCATAATGCCTAGTTCATTTGTTTGACCCCTTTTGGTTTGTTTTAATAGACGTAGACCTCTGGAATGCAGTGTCGTTCGGAGTTCATATTACATGGACTAATCTAGTAAGAATATTTGGAAGTAGCAGGACTGAATCTTTAAAAATAGGGTCTGGCCTAAATGATATCCCAATTATTTCCTTAGCTGTTCCAACTTGCTGAGTGGGTCAAAGATAACAGCTGATTTGGGGACATTATACCCATCTTTAGTCTGGTGCAATTTAATCTTTCTGTTAATCTCTTTTGTAGAGGTCACCTCTTTCCAGCCCTACACCTCTATTGAAGTCCTTGTAATATTTAAAGAACAAGTATGTTAAAGAATAACATACTTTTCAACACATAGCCAGAATATACACACGTGTACCTAATACTTTTTAAAAGTATCCTTTAAACCTTTTTTTTCCATTCTCCTCCCTCTGCTTTTCCTTAATTGTTCACTATCAATCCTTGTTTCATTTACAGTGCAATCCTATGCACATCTATTTGGGATGTTGTATGGAGCTCAGTCAGACTCACTTCCAGCTAAGCATGTACAGGACTACAGCCTTAAGTATGTATAGGATTGCAGCTTCACAAATACCCAAACTATTTAGTTGTTCTGTGTATTAGAAATTCTGAATTAACAGATCAGCAAATGAGGCTGAGTATTTCCTTGCATGGTCCCCATTTTCATTAAAGGATTTCAGATAGCTGAACTTTGCTTCCACAGCTGCCTGTGTGTTAACAGTTTTGCCCATACTTAAAGCTCAATTCATGTATAATATATTGCATGCATATTTTATCACACACGGGGACTTTGCATTATTTATCATATGCACTGAAACATTAAGGATGCAGACATGCATACAGGGGATGCTTTCTTACATAAATGCCCTTCTTAAGCGTGTAAAATGTTGACACTGCTAACATCACTGCCTTTCTTCGCAGGCAAGTCTAATTCCCTCTTCCATGGACTTCTTTTAAATGCTGCAGCTGTCACTGGATTTTAATTACATTGCCAAAGTTAGAAGGCAAAACTTCTTTGGGGGAAAAAAAGGCAATCCTAAAAATGCTATTGCATATTTTATGCATGAACTTATGGCCATTTTATTGCATATTATTGGGGGAGTGGGCTTGCAGTACAAAGCTGCATCTTGACCCATGTGTATTCAGCAAACTGTGCCAACAGAAGCTGAGCTCCATCACATTACCGATTTTTCACACACTTGCCATTCCTGGTATGTGGATTTGCAGTCATCCCTGTCCTGCACTCATCTTGCCCCTTCCCCCCTTGTTGTGTTTTATTTTGGTGTGGGGGAAAGTCTGGATTATTTTCCCCTCTTGTTTTTTCCTTCATTGGGGTTGTGTGCTAATGGAGTCTTGACGATGAAAGGGGGGACGGGGCAGTTCTCCGCCTCCATCCAGGTCGGCATAGCGACTTGTTAGTCGGTTGAATGGACTTTTTAGTGCTCCAACCGCCCGCCCCCCCTCATTGCAGGGGGTGGGAGGTGGGGTAGGGGTGTGTGTACATCAATGAATGCTGGTGGCTCTGATGTCAGTGGGGCAGTGAAACCACTCTGACTTTCAGTTCAGAACCAGTCAGAACATTAAAGGAGCTATCCATGCCTTGGATAGGTGCTTTAGAGTTCTGACTGGTTCTGACTGAAACCTGGAGCAGATTCACAGCCCCACTGACATCAGAGCCACCAGCATTCACTGGTATACACCCAGCATGAGTATGTAGTTATACCACCAGCTTCAAGTATTATTCATTATCTGCCGTGCATAGCACCAAGGAGGTTTCTTTTTTATGACATGCAAGCAATTTGAGAGGCTTTTTCAAATGAGGAAAAATGGGCCCTAAACCTCCCCCTTCCCCCATCAGTCTCTTTAACTAACATCAGTTGCTTCATTACCTCAGTGGTTACCAGCAAAGTGATCCAAAGAGCTAAGAAATCAGTGAATTTAAAATGCATGGGGTTATGAAGCTGTGGCAACTCTAATTACTGAAACGTGGTATTGATTATATGTAGTTACTTACAATAAGGCATCTGTAGCGATGTGTGCATTAGGCTATGATTTATCCTAATCAGCTGTACTAGTCCTTGTAGGACTTGCATATGAAGTAATGTTGATTTGCTGACCCATGCAGGCTAATGCTTAATGGTGTTATCCTCTTAAGTGTTGCTATCCAGGAGACATGCTGTCTTTCTCTTGCATAACAAGAAACATAATATGAATGTATTTTGCACACATACTTTGCTTCTGGGTGGGGGGGAATGCATGAGTTTCCCCAATATCAGTCCATGGGACTGGGGGAATTAACCCATGGGTTTATCTGTAATGTGGAGGCTGTTGACTCCGATGTCAGTGGGGCTATAAACCTTGTCTGGCTTTCTGACAGAACTCTAAAGGAGCTATCCAAAGTGCTGAACCCATTTGGGGGGATGGTGCTCAGCAACTTGGAGAGCTCCTTTAGCGTTCTGACAGGTTTTGACTGAAACCCAGAAAGGATTCAGTGCCCCACTGACATTGGAGCCACCAGCCTCCACTGGCAGTCGCCATTAGGACAGCTATTTATAATCTTCTTTATAAAGAAATAATTGGTCAAAAATCCCTGAAAGAGTCCAGTTTAATCCTTCAGGCAGCTTCCATGGTGAACCCTGTTTAACCTTCTTAAAACTGGTGATATTAAAACTCAGCAGCTTTCTTTGTATTGGGAATAAGAAAGGCATTGGCTAGATTGATGTGAACAGGTCTGGATAATCTACAATTACACTCATGATGGTGGTGGGAGTTATAGTGTATAGGCTGCAAAACTGGCAACTTGAAGCAGGCAGGCAGATGGCTGAAGAATGCAAAGCCACAGTCTGAAGAAAGCAGGTTCATCACAGATGCAGAGGAAACTGAGGCAGATTAAGGTACATATATATTTGTTCTTAAACATATCTAATTTCATAGGTCTAACACAGGGTTTTAGCACTGCAGCACTGTGGGAGTGGCTGCGGCATGTGCGTGTCCTCATGGCCAGAGTCCAAAGATGTCAAGGCAATCTCTTCTGGATACAGGGGAGCCAATCCCTTGGATCTGTGGAAGGAAATAGGTCCTGGCAAGGTGGAAACCTCATGATGCCCATGCTATTGTGAGTTATTGGAGTTACAATGCATATGTGATGATTCCCCAGTGAAAAAAGGTATTGCGTGAAAATTTGTTAAGGGCACAATCGTATGTATGTTTAGACAACAAAATAATAATAATAATAATAATAATAATAATAATAATAATAATAATAATAATATAATCTGACAACACCTGGCATTCCTCAGCCAGCAAGGGAAATTCTGAGAGTTGTATGATTTTTGCTGTCTGAACTTGTGTTGGACTGCTCCCTTAAGTGTTAAAGATTTCACCGCACTACACTACTTTCAGAATTTAGTCTCCAGAGCAGAACAACATCGTTTGGTTTGGTGTTGAGCCTAGCCTATGTATGGCAGAATAGACAATCCCCTTTTGTCTTTTGCAACTGTATGACATGAGGACAGTGCTGGTAGGTAAGAAAAAGGACCTAAGAAATATAGTTCAATTTCCTGTGTTAACAATGAGTTAACAATGACAGTGCTGCCATCATGGGTTGGCAAGGCTGAACACCTGCCAAGGCTCACACCTCTGCAGAGGCCCCACTGCCAAGAGCTCCCTTCCTCCGGCTGCTTGTCCCTATTGTCCCTTGCTCCTTCCCTTCTGGCTCAGAGAGGGTGGCAGCAAGGAGGAGGAGAAGGAGCGTCTGCCACCTGCTTGCTACTCACTGGCCATTTTTCACCTTGGCAAGCAAGCAGGGCAAGCCGGAGAGACAACAGGAGCAACTGGTGACAATTGCAGGAAGAAGGAGGTGGGCCCATACTGAAAGAGAGGGAGCAACGATGCTGCCTTTCCCAAAGGCCCTCCAAACCCTGGAACCAACAGTGCATGGAGAGAACCTGCAGGTGCAGCCTCTTCTTTCACACAATGAGAGAAACAGCACCCTGTTTGGTTTTCTTCTGCCACACATCACTTAAAATCACAAGTATGTGTCATTGCCCTAGGTCTGGAGGCTTAGCATCTCCCCAAAGAACACCTGAGCCCAATGAGATCCTGGTCACCCCACTTTAGGGAGGACCCTCAGGAACCCCCTGATGCATTCCCCACACCGAAGAACTTGGCCTTCCCATAAACCTCAGCCTTCAAGAATGGCTCTTCCAAAGACAACCAGGTCCCTCTGCTGCATAGGAGCTCAAAGCTACAGAAATGAACATGGGCCCTTTAAAATTTCAGTCAGTACCTAGTGAGAGGTGGAGCTTCTGAGCAGCCTACTTCAGCCCTCAGTTGCTTAGTCCCTTGCTGTAACAACAGCTCCTCCCAGGAGGAACTGCCCAGCCTTGCAAGTCCTTCAGAATGCTGTCCAAGGTGCTGTCAGTTTCTTTTCTTGTTTATGCAATGTAAGTGCTACCTGAATGTGATCCTTGCTTTGTCAGTCATAACTTCCTTCTACCAGGGCCCACTCAGGTGCCCAAGTGACTGGTTGCTTCCCTCCCCACCTGGGCCACACCTTAGCCAGGACAGTCCCTCAATCTGGAAAGGAGTTGGCAAATGTTAGGAAGTGTGTAGCACCTACTTCTGCATGTGCGGTGGCAATGCAAATAGCTATCTTAATATCCTGACCTAACTATCAGTACTGCAAATACTGCTTCTACTAGGACAATCAGGGCTATCCAGCTTGCACTGTTGTAATTTTCTTGTGCCCCCACTAGCAGGATTGAGATCCTGCCAAGCAGGGAGATTGTTAGAATCCGAGAATGACCTCAAACCCTTTCCTACCCAGAAATGCCCCTGGAATGATGGCACTACTGCATAAGATACTTTTTCCAGCACCAGTATAGCAGCACCAATGGCTGTCGCTGTCCTGGAACAGAGAGTTGGAGCAAGCTCCCAGCACTAGAGCATAGGATATTGTGTCTCTAAATTAAATTCATTTTTATAGTTTGAAAAGTTGTTTATTAATTTAAATAACCTTTTTGTTCACTCCCTTTTCTAAGGTAACAACTAGGACAGTTAATAAATGTATGTATGAAAGCAATACTACAAAGATGCCACACAGTACCGGGGTCAGAATCAGCAGCATAAAATTTGCCTTTGCTAGCAAGTTTTTTCTCCCTATATCAGGGACGGGCAGCATCTGGCCCCAGGGACCCTTGCAGCCCTTAGCTCAATTTCAAAACCCTTCTGGAATTTATCAGTTCAGATCTCTGACAAGAGTGATCTGTCCCTTTGCTGGCAGCCCACTGGGGAAAAGAGGGGCGAGAGGGTTGGGTGTCAGAGACAGAGAAAATGGGGCAGCAGAAAGGGAGTGGCTTTTGGGCCTGGCTCCACCTGGTAACAACATGCAGCTCCTAAGAGATTCTACCAAGGCAATGTGGCCCTGGACTGTAAAGGGTTTCCCCACTCCATAGTGAGATTTCAGTGCTGCATTTCCCCCCAGAGTCCCATCATGCTGCCATCTTTTTAGAAAGATCTCTGTCAAAGCAGCTGGGTATTCAAAATATCCTGTGCATCCAGGAGAGGAAAACTCTACAGACCTTGCTAGCAAAGACCATCTTGAAAGCTGGAAGCGACAGGTACAGCTGATAAGGGTTTGTGTGGGTGTTAACGGTTTGGCATCTGGTTAAAGGAGCCATCTGTTCTCCTAATTTATATCAACCTAATTTAGACTGTAATAACATAAACCATGAGCTAAGTGGAAATCAAATATGATGCTTTTAAGCCTTCTGGAGACTAACCTCACCCATATTCAGAGAAAAACAGTGTGACTGCCGTGGCAGAAAAGCTCGGAGTCCGGTAAAATGTACTTAATGTTACACTCTAAAAATATTCTGTTTTTGCTAATTTTGCTGGACAATGTTCAAATGCTATTATTATTATTATTATTATTATTATTATTATTATTATTATTATTGTATAAGAGGGTACATAGCCAGACTTCTTCTAACTTTATTACTATGTCCTGTAAATTTTTATTTTAATCTTTACTATTATACAAGTGAATGGATAGTACTGAAAAAGTTGCATATGATAACATTCGTTATTACTAATTACTCTGGCTACTGGGTAGCCACACTAAGGGAACACTTGGCAATGTTAAAGCTAAAGTTAAATGATGTCATTAAAAAAGTTCATAAGAACCCTGCCAAGGAAAAGAAAGAAAGAATAAGCCCCCACCCCCTTAGTCAAGAAAGATAGTGTTGAAAGCAGTGGGGTAGTTAGATAATTTTAGACTGTGGACTTAATTGTCTTACAGAAGTGGTGGAGCTCCTGTTCTGTTGGCAGTGAGTATCACTTCACTTGCTTCAATATGTGGTGAATCAGCTTTGTTGCATTTTGGGGCCCTCCTGCTCATTCTGCTCAGAATTGCCCCCAAATTGCCTCCAAAATCCTGCCCTGATGGCACTCATTAGGTGAAAGTTAGTAGGGCTCCTGCTAATTCTGCTTTAACAACCTCTGTTTTTCTCTCAAACTCTCAACAGTTCAGTATTTTGTTGGCCAAATATTATCAATAGTCCATCAAGCACATGCCTCAGTATAATTCATCACTCAAACACATTCTGACTATCCAATAAGCTTTGGACTCCCCCTTTTAGCCACAGTCTCGATATCACGTTTGAATCCCACCCCTCAGGTTCAAAAGAGAGGGGACGCCAGTGAAGCTCACCTGACTTGAGCCAGGATACAGGCTATCAGAACTCATGCTTAGAACAGCTTATCCAGCTGACAAACGGCGGGGGAGCTCTGCAGAAGCAAAGGAGAGAAGACCAAAACTCTTCCAGGCTTACTTCAGATTGGGACTGGCAATTACAATCAAAACTCTCAGGAAAAAAGTTCTGAGTACTCTAAAGGCAAGTCCTATGCAGATTTAGATAGAAAAAGGCCTGCAATTCCCATCATGCCCCAGCAGTGTGGCCGAGGGACATGGTGGAAGTTTTAGGCCTTTCTCTATCTAAATATGCATAAGATTGCACCCTACTTGTACTTGCAATTGCTTCTTTCACCATGAGTCCCACAGCCTATGAGCCCCCAAGCCCTCTGACCTGGAACAACAATTGCTGGGTTGGGCAGCAACTGCTATAGCGGTGGCTCCCTTCCCAACTGTCTCTCTTACCTGCCTTTCTCTGCTTTAGGGATGTCCTGATTTTTGTAAAACCCATTCTGTCTCTGTTTCATGGGTTGTCAGGTGTCTTGCATTTCATTGTCTGGTTATTGATGAATTTTCCAATTTCCTGACTTTGCACAAATTCTCACTTGTGAAAATGCGTCTCTCCCCCAAAATGCACAAATTCTCCCAAATATATATGTTCATGGTAGTTTATTCTATGGGGGAAATGTACACTTTCAGTATTTTTGTACAATTAGCCTTTGTGTAAAATTCCAGAAAGTAAAAACACACACACACACAGTCTGGAAGTCCACAGGATCCCTGTGACTTGGGAAAAACAGGTCTGCTTTGGAATCTGCAAATTGGACTCATAGAAATCGGAACTCATTTGATTCTGGTCCATGTTCCCCCAACATACCTCGTCTTCTGCTCCGTTGGCTGTGCTAGTGGCTGTTGAGAGCGGGAGGTCTTCTCCCCTTCTCCTTCCTTTCTCTCAATCTCTTTTCATTCTCCCTTTATCCCTAAACTGTGGGTGAGATAAGGAAAAAAGTAGTGCTTCTCTAGATCAAGTTAAATCTGATCCGGGGAAGAACCCAGGGCCATAACATTATCCCCAGATTCTTATAAAAACAAGGCATATCTAAACAGTGTTGTTTGGAATGTATTATTTTGTACAGCTGGCGGTTGGATAGTTTTGCCATCTTCTCTTCATGCTTACAAATAGCAAAGAGGCAAATAAACTTATTTATCTGGGGCGGAGAGGGCGAGTGTAGCTTTTCTTTTTTAAAATCTTTTTTAGTCTGTGATGTAGACAAGTTAAGAAATGGATTTTGTTATTGCAAATCAAGAGTGATTAGGTGAAATTTGCTTGGGGAATAAAACACTTCCAAGATAAACAGGATAATAAATACCTTTTCCATCCATGTGGCTTTCTAAATACTTTTTGAAGTACAGCACCCAGAATATTCAACACTTGGGTTTTGTCATACTTGACAAGCTGTCGGTTTTAATGAAAATGCTCTCCATCAGAAATTATATAGGTTTCCCCCTTCTATTTTTTCCATCATCTTTTCTGTCTCTTGCATTTTATGTGTTCAAGGACCTGGTTGTTCAAGCATTATGTAATGTATAGTATCTATTAAGAAAAATAAGGAAAGATGCAAGCTTTTAAAGCTGCAACCATAATTACTAGTTTATGTACAAAATTTTACCTTTTTTTTTTTTTTTGGCAATGAATTTTCCTTATGTAAAGGCTCCCCCTCCCCTTTTAATGTTTTGTCTTCTGCATCCTTAGTTATAAGGAATTCTACATACCCAGTTCCACAATATGTCATCATGTTTCTGCCTTGTACTTGGTTAGGCTAAGGCTTTATTATTTTTCTGGTTCCTTCTATCTGTTATTTGGGCACTTTTCCAGGCATGTTTTAGGTACCTGTTAAAAGTCTTACTGTTCACTCAGGCATTTGATCCTATTTGAAACTGCAGCCATTTCCCTCCCTCCTTTAAGATGGCTACTGAAATGATTATAATACCACTGTTTTCTTTGTGATGTTGTTATTTTATTGTGTTTAATATCTGTTGACTGCCACAGGCAGTATGTGGTATACAAATATTTTAAATAGAAAGAATAAAACTCCTGTTTTATTCTGTTCAGCATCCCACCATTTCACCCTCACACAATTCCCTAGAATCCTAGGAGGAGGGATCACTGTAGGAGACGAGATGGATACTGACTGAGGTGAGGTTAAGGGTGGGAGAGTCAATATAAAATCTTGACACTACTTCTATTCACTCTCCTGTCTCAAACTTAGGGGCTTGCTAGACGTGCTGGATAAGCCGGCAGGGAGGAGGGGCGACGGCGTGCTAGAGCTAGCGCGTGCCGTCGCCGGCTTCTACACGCACGACGCGATGGGGCAACGGGAAGCCCCGTAGCGTCGGCCATTTTTTTTAAAAGGGAACATGTGCGCCGGAGAAGGTAAGTCTTCTTTTTTAAACAATAAAGCCCCCCCACTCCCCCTGCCCCTGATTCCCCCCAATGCCCGATGACCCCCTCCCCCCTCGCTCACCCGTCCTCCCCCCATCCCCGATGCCCGGCTTTCCCCCCCCCGTGCCATCCTCGATGCCCGGCTTTCCCCCCCCCACGCCATCCTCGATGCCTTGTCCCTGACTCTCCTTCCCTCACCCCGTCCCCGATGTCCAGCCTTCCCCCCCGCACCATCCTCGATGCCTTGTCCCCGGCTCTCCTTCCCTTGGCTCCATCCCTGATGTCTGGCCTTCCCCCCTCTCCTGCCGGGTACGGCCTTCCCCCCCACCCCTCTCCCCCCCGGGATCCCCCCCGGCCCGAGCGCTGTGCCCAGTCCATGGCTTTTCCCGGCTACTCGCGAATAAGCGAGTAGCCGCAAAAAGCCACGGACCCTGCTAGATGTTCCGCAGCCCCGGCTTACATATTTACATATTTGCAAGTTAATTAAGCCATAGTACAAACCAGTGGAGGCTGGTACCTCTGATGCCAGTGGGGAGTAAATCTGCCCTGGGTTTCAGTCAGAACCAGTCAGCGCTCTAAAAGAGGTAGAAGCACCGTGGATATCTCCTTTAGAGTTCTGACTGAAACCTGGAGCGGATTCACTGCCCCACTGACAAAAGAGCCACCAGCCTTCACTGGTACAACCTTTGTTCATAGTTACAGGCTTAAGAAAAATGTTTTCAACTTGCGAGAAATTTCCATGCTTTCATGTTATAACCTTGCTTTTATCTATGTAAGCCTTTTGAGCAGATTTCAATCTGTGTATGAATGGGGAGGGGCATAGTGGCTCAGACCAGTGGTCCCAACCACCAGCATTCAAAGTCCTGTCTGTACAGAAAACTTTATATCTAGGCTGTGATCAAGAGATCTGTATCCTCCACTTTTGAAGGTTAAATATTATTTTATCAGAACCAGGGTGCATTAGGGTCTATGTGTGGAGTTTAGGGGCAGGGGAAGTAGATACAATCCTACAGCCTCCCACCAGCACACACCTACATTTACTTGTACACAGATTGAATATCTGCACAGGGCTTTTGTTTACAAAGCATCCTTTTGTTCCTTCCTTCTTGAATATTTCCAGAGCTGTTTCATGGATGATGTGTAGGGCAAGGGAACCCAGGTTCAAATCCATATAGAACTCACTGTGTGGCTATGGAACAGTCACTTTTTTTCAGCATAACCTACGTCACAGTTGTTGTGAGAATAACATTGGATAACTACCAACTTTGGAAAAAAGATGGGATATGAATGTCATATACAAAGTTTAACTTAAGTATCCTTGGCCTTTTCCACTTCACATTCTAATTCCAAACTTTTCTTTTCTTTTTCTTTCTTTTCGGGGGTGTAAAATGAGTCTGATACTGTTTTATTATTCATATCATCATATGTAATTATGGATATCAGCCCATGTAATTATGATATATCTCATCCTTGGGTTCAATGCTAACATAAAATAATATGCTTTTGTATTTTTCACTAGCTGACTCACATTTAATGAGTAATTTCATTTCTTGCTTCCATTTTATTTAAAATATCTTCGTGTTATCTAGGCTGATGAATACTGAATTAATTATATGTTTCTCAAGCAACTCCACGGTATAGTGTGCACATTTTTGTGTTTGTTTTAAATTATACTTCTTTAGGAAATGCACTTGAGTTAAAAATAGGTAGTGACACACTGATCATTTAAATTTTAAAAAGCACAATCTTTGGTAACCGAGTGTAACCTTGGTGTTAGAAATTGTGCAATTCTTCAGTGTAGGAGAATTATAAAGCTTTTTCAGATTTATAAAGCTCTTCATATTCTTATGTCTTTCAGGATCTAGATTTCTCATCACATCCAGGGGAGCCTTGTATATTATAGATGTACAGAATGAAGATGGATTGTATAATTACCGATGTATCACACGGCACAGATACACTGGAGAAACACGACAGAGCAACAGTGCTAGACTTTTTGTATCAGGTATGAAATTATTCTTTCTTAAATACAAGTGTTTATACTGTTGTTTTTATGTCTCTGATGGTTTTTAAATTTTGTATACTTTTAATGTTTACTATTTTTAGCTTTTGTGAACCACCCAGAGAGCTTCGGCTGTGGGGCAGTATATAAATGTAATTAATTAAATTAAATTAAAATTAAGTGCTTCTGTCTAGGCTGGAACTAGCCTTTTAGAAGTCACTTCACTTACATTTATTATAACTGAATAGTGTTTAGTATATTTGTTCAGCTGTAGGTAGACATCCTTAGAGACACCAATCTGTTTAACAATTGCTGTAATGCACATCACTTGCTAAGGGCATCCATAAATATGTCACACATTAGAGGAAGTGTTGGCTATCAACCCTATGGCAAAGGGGAAATGGGAGTGTTGGTTAAAAAAAAAGCAGTAAAGTGAATTTCTAAAAAGGCCTTTAAAAGTGTGATATACTTGTACAGGGGGTCTCTGACTACACTGAGATGATTGCATGCTACTTGGAAAAAAGAGCATGCACATCCAGAAAGTGCTATTCATGATGTTACACATGGAGAAAATCCACTGAGTCGTGAACTCCGCATTCCTACAAATCAGAATTGTACTAATGACCTGTTGCAGTCTAACATGCCCTGGGACAAGGTGGTGTGATTTCACATTTTTTCTTGAAAGAGAGTGTGCTATAGCTTTCCCCAAACTGGTGCCCTCCAGATGTGTTGGACTACAAATTCTATCATCCCCTGCCAGTGTGACCAATGGCCATGCCGTTGTAATCCAGTACATCTAGGGGGGAGCAGTTTGGATGAGGCTGGGCGAGATCAAGATATCCCTCTATGAATTTGAGCATCTGGAGTCAATTGAACCACTGTGTTTCAGAAGCCAAATCCATTTGTTTTGTTTGTTTGTTTAAAAACTTGCATTAAAATTTTTTTAAAAAAGAAATGGAAAATGGCTTACAATGGTTAAAAAAATACAGTAAAAACAAATACATAATATACATGAAATAACCATCTAAAGATACCAACTTTGCTTGTTGCTATCTTAAGAACATAAGAAGAGACATGCAGGATCAGACCAAGGGTCCATCTAGTCCAGCACCCTGTTTGTACAGTGGCCAACCAGCTGTCAACGAGGAACCCACAAGCAGGACACAGGTGCAACAGCAACTGGTGAATATAGATTTACCACCTCTGATACTGGAGGTAGCACATAGCCATCTTAATGCAGTTATGGCTTTAAAGAAACATTCTTTAAAAAAGTGAAACCTATTTGATTGCAAGGTAAAACATCTGAGATAGCTATTATACTTTGTTGCCCCCAAGAAGTAAAAACTGGGTATAAATAGTATAATTCTAAATGTATACTATAATACTCATCTATTGCTGATTTTTACCATTTGGTTTTCTGTTTATTTTTTATGTTATGGGCTGCTCTTATTGCTTTTTGGTCTTAGTACTCAGCCAATATTTGAGGTCATCAGGAACATACCTATGTCTTGTCTCTGACATCATGCTTGATTTTGGAAGCGTTATTATTTATTATAGAATTTATTATGGATTAGTAGTAGATAAAGATATTATAGGATTGTTCTAATACTGATTACCCAGATGGTGTTTGGATACAACTCTTATCATCCCCAGCCAGCTTGATCAATGTTGGAGATTATGGGAGATGTAGTACTCTGGCATCTAGTAACCCAGGGTTGGGAGCCACTGTCCTTAGGTAATGTATCAAATAGGTACCAATGAACACCTGAAGAATGCACTTGGATTCTTGGATTTGAGTAACTTATTCTCACAGCTACAATCGTGCAAGAACATTAATTCTCTGTATTGTGCAAGCATTTTCTTGTGTTTCTCAACAATAAAGCAGATTCTGTTATTTTCTCTGCTGTCCTCTTAATCTAAGAACAATTGCCTTTTCAGATAAGCTCCAGATGTGGAAGAAGCTCACTACCCTTGACTCCCTACCCTTGACTATTTAGATAATAAAGCATTTATTATCTAAGTTTTTATTTCTTCTATGTAATTTTTCTGGCATTAAGTATCATAACCTTATAACCAAGTTCATGTGTAATTTTCATGTAATTAGTTATCTAACTGATCCATTAACCAAACATGGCAGCCCTAAGGTAGACCTATATTCCTTTCTAGACCCAGCAAACTCGGCTCCATCTATTCTGGATGGGTTTGAACACCGTAAAGCCATGGCAGGACAGCGAGTGGAGCTGCCTTGCAAAGCATCTGGTCACCCAGCACCAAAGTACCGCTGGCTGAAGGACAATGTTCCCTGGGAGCCGGACAGCAGGTTCCGGCCCACAGTGACAGGCCTGCTGATCGAAAACACACGCCCATCAGACTCAGGCAACTATGTGTGTGAAGTGTGGAACAATTACGGTACAGCTGAAGTGATAGGCCGCTTGCACGTCAAACGTAAGTGGATCATAGAATGTTGGGATATATCACATAGGAACTTGTTGTGGATGCAATCATGTCAAATGCACGGGGCAGGCATGTGGAATGTTGGTCTCATTGAGTAGGAAAACCATGGAAACAAGTGGGAACATGGGTATCCTCCAGTGCAATCTTAGGCAAGTTTACTCAGAAATGCCACCCACTGAGTTCAATGGGAGCTCTTCCCAGATAAGTGTGTATAGTAGATCTGTCAAACCTTTCAGCCCACAGGCTGAATTCAATTTCAGAAAGTTCTCTGTGGTGGGGCGGGCTCATTTGAGTTGTGAATGGGGCCAAAGGCAGAAAGGGTGGGACCAAAATACCAAAAATTCCAGCACAGTAAGCTTAAAGGTCTCTCTGCCAGTAACTACCCAGAGAGCTTCAGCTATTGGGTGGTATAAAATGCAATAAATAAATAAATAAATCCTTAGGAGAAGCATTTAATTTTTTTAGAATGGGGGAAATTGCATAAAACCTGGGAAACCAGCAAATGATTGGCTGAGGGGAGAGGTGGTGGAGCCAAGGGAAGCTGTTGTGGCTAGCTGGGGAAATCCAGAGGGCTGGATTGGAATGCCAGGAGGGCCAGATTGGGCCCCTGGGCCTGAGGTTCCCCACCCTAGTGTATAGGATTGTAGCTTAATATAATTGTTTTATTCCCACATTGAAATCAAGAACAAAGGAGAAGGTTAAACCTGGAGAAAATAAGTACAGTTCTTTTTTACACCAGAGTCAGCGGGAAATTGCTGTTTTATCCTTGTATGATCCCCCCATTCTTTATTTAAATGGTGTTCCTCTGATCCAATTGTCTGTTGTTGGTGGCACTGCTGACAATGACCCAGAATAAGAGTCACTTCACACTTTATGATATAATCATATTTTTGGCAACTACCCCACTGTTGAACTATAGATTGTGTTTTCAATGCATGAACAGCAGAGAGAAACATATCTAAATGTTTGGGGACATGCTCCAGGAGGCTGTAGCATGGGGCAGACATGTTTTTACTGTGCAATTCTTTTTCAAAGTCACTGCCAACAAAGGTGACAGTTCTCCACTGAGTAATATGCAGGCATTGTTTGCCTTATGCAATTAGAATCATGCAAAGGAAAAGTGGGTGCTCCCTCATCAGTCCTACCTCACCCTACATGCTGGAAATAAAAGGAAAATGGAAATGATATGGAGGGCAGATGTCTGCAGCAGAGCCTGCTGTACTTGTGATTCAGCCTGCTGAACAATTTGGAAACCTGCATGATCAGGGTTGTAATTTGCATAGAGAACCTATGAACGCAATTGGCTGAGTGCATGAGTACAAGGTACATGAGAATAATGGGGCTGGTAACAGGAGTGGTGGAGGTAGCTAGGGATATGTGAATGAGCAATATTTGAGATCGCTAGGATTGTCCAAGCATTGTCTCACTGCTCGTATTGTGCCGGATTCCCATTTGCCTTTGCGATTCTTGCTTCCTTTGCAGTGATTGAATGGGAGATTTGCACAGATCTCTCAAAATTTGCACAAATTTTCTGAAATTTGTGCAAATTTCCTTCATAGACTAAAGTAGGACTAATTCAGCCCATTGTGGAAATTTGTGCAAATTAGGAGATTTGCCAAACTGAACTGGGAATCGGGAATGTGTTTGATCATTTGCAAATATTGTTGGTGCACATATGCTTGCACTTACATTCAGGGCCCTGAACGGGGTATGCCTGCATATTGTACAAGCAAAAATTAAATTTCAATACAGCCCCCAAACAAACATCCACATCCCTACTTCTCCCTCTTTCTGTGCAAATAAGAACTCCTCAATAGTCCTCTGGTGACACCCAAACTGCTCTCTTCCATGCAGCCATTCACAGCACACTTGGGTTCCTATTATCATTGGGATTTCCCATCCATATCAGGAATCTTCGGTGCAACCTCAGTCATCAAATCATAGAGTTGGAAGGGGGCATTTAGGCCACTGAGTCAAATACTCTGCTCAGGGCAGAAATCCAGCTTAAAGCATTCCTGAGAAATGGCTGTCCAGTGTGTGCTTGAACATCTCTAGCAACAGAAAGACCACTACCTCACTAGGCAGTGGTCTCCATTGTCTGACTGTTAAGAAATTTCTCCTGACATCCAGATCAACTGAGATGTGCTATGAGGAAGTAACAGCTTTTGCCTTCGAAGCCCCTTCCCCTACTCTCAGATGTTTTCAGGCTGGTTATGGTTATGGAATGGTAAGTGAAAGCACATGGGACATCCACATGGACATTCTTTCTCTCCACCCCCCAGCCCCTGCATTTGTCTAGGGACCAAATGGGTCCCTAGGGCCTCTTTCTGAAGGCCTCACAAAAGCCTAGAGCCAGTTCTGAGGAAGGCACAATTGACTGCAACCCCCTGGTACATGCCCACTGTATGCTTGGGTCATCTCCTACTCTGTTCACTGTGCCATATTTCTAATATGGGCTCACCTATTTGTGCTGTTCTTTATTTTAAAGGGCAATTTCTTATTTGCCTCCTTCCTTTTCTCTTGACTCTTTTAGAGCCCCTAAAAGCCACAATTAGTCCACGGAAAGTTAAGAGCAGTGTCGGCAGTCAAGTGTCCCTGTCCTGCAGTGTGACTGGAACTGAAGACCCTGAACTCTTTTGGTACCGGAATGGTGAAGTCATCAACACTGGGAACAATGTGAGGATCATTGGGATCAATCATGAGACCCTTATTATGGACGGCATGGCCAAAAGCGATGGTGGGGCGTACCAGTGTTTTGTACGCAAGGACAAGATGTCTGCACAAGACTATGTTCAAGTGGTGCTAGAAGGTCAGTCATTGTCCATTTTAGTGCATGCTGTCTACCTGTCTACCTTTGAAGCATTTTGTATAAAAATGTACATTGTGGTTATACCTTGGCTGAGCACGTCTGGGAAGGAAACAATACCTGAAGTAGGTGGGCTGATATGAGGTGGAGCCTGGACAAAGGATATCAAATTGGCCTCCAAAGTGAAGTGATCCATCCTCAGTTATTAAAAAAACTATGTTCCAATTATGTCATGTTTTCTGTTCAATTTTGAACAGTTAAATATGTTTTCAAGGTGGTAGATGAAAAGATGAAAAACTAGAATAGGTAGATAAAAAGCCAGAAATATGCTGAATGAACATATTCATCTACCCTATTTCTTCGATTCTAAGACACACTTTTCCCCCCATATAAACATCTCTAAAAATGGGGTGCGTCTTAGAATCGCGGGTGGTCTTAGGGTTTTTTTTTCTGTTGGTGGTATTGAAATTAGTGTGCGTCTTACAATCGATGGTGTCTTACAATCGAAGAAATACGGTACTTCTTGCATATCGGTTTTGCATGCAGGAAGCTTAGTGAGGGCAGCAGACTAGGCAGAAAAAATTTCTCACAGAATCTCACTGGTTTGGTGTCAGCAGCCTAATACTTTGGCTATTGGGCAGTATAGAAATGCAATAAAAGAAAGAAAAAAAGAAAATCATATTTATTTTCTATAATGTAAATTTTTTTTAGTATGCTTCCCCCCTCCACCACCACCAATGAACACATAAGAACAAAAGAAGAGCCCTGCTGGATCAGACCAAGGGTCCATCTAGTCCAGCACTCTGTTCACACAGTGGCCAACCAGCCAGCGGCCAGGGATGAACAAGTAGGACATGGTGCAACAGCAGCCTCCCACCCATGTTCCTCAGAAACTGGTGCACACAGGCTTACTGTCTTGAATACTCGAGATAGCACATAACCATCAGAGCTAGTAGCCATTGATAGCCTTTGCCTCCAGGAATTTATCCAACCCCCTTTTATAGCCATCCAAATTAGTGGCCATCATTACATCTTGTGGTGGTGAGTTCCATAATTTAACTATGCACTGTGTGAAGAAGTACTTCCTTTTATTTGTCCTGGATCTCCCACCAATCAGCTTCATGAGATGACCCAGGGTTCTAGTATTTTGAGATAGGGAGAAAAAGGTCTTCCTATCCACATTCTCCGCACCATGCATAATTTTGTACACCTCTATCATGTCTCCTCTTAGCCTTCTTTTTTCCAAGCTAAACAATCCCAGTTGTTGTAACCTTCCTTCATAGTGGAGATGCTCCAGCCCCTTAATCATTTTAGTTGCCCTTTCCTGCACTTTTTCCAGCTCTATAGTATCTTTTTTTAGGTGTGGATGCAGTTACAAGCTCAGGAATATGCAAGCTTTGCCCAAAGAATGCACTTGCATTTGGTGTGTGTGTGTGTGAATGAGGCAAGTTCTGATATCTAACAAATTGGAATGGAATTCTTCTCCATCCCTAGTATCTGTCCTCCAGAAATAGAGGATTGAAATATATTTTACAATGCAAGAAGAAAGAAGTTCCTGTGGGCTGTTCTGTATTTTTCACCCCAGACATCGCTTTTCTGGTTATATTGGATATCTCTTGAAGCTATGGCCCATCATAATAAGAAACTGATGCCACGTGCCACATAATAATCAAGTGAGGAATGCAATAACTTGTCTAGAGCTAATGAGGCTATATAGTGCAGGCCTGGCTTGGCCACAATTTTTAGAATCGTCATGCAGGGGTCGGGTGGGGGGAGAACCAGGAGCGATTACCTGCCTGGACCTAGTTACCTCGGCAACCATCTCCTGTGACTAAGGAAGCCTAAAGAGCATATTGATAATCTATAATGATGCCAAGAGAGTGCCGGTTATCAGAGAATGACAGCAGGGAAGATTTCAAAGACACTCGTGTCTCGCTGGGAAAATGATGTCTGCTTTCATCTCCAAAAAGCCTGTCACTTGAATTAAGAAAGGAGCGGGGTGGGGGGAGGCAGAGGTGCAGACTGAGCACATTCCCTGATTTATTGGTCATATGTTAGTTTCCATTCAGGATAAAAAGGATGTCACTTTTTGTCTTCTGAGAGATGACATTGCTTAATGCAGAGGGAGAAGGTGGGAAGTGTTCCGGATGTGTGTTTTCTTGGGGCGAGGGGAGATGCAGGCATACAAACTTTTTGGTATACTACTGCCTCACTTTTTAGCATTGTGAGAGTGGGAAAGGAAGTGAATGACTGGATTGATACATCCAGCCAAATGCTTCTGCTGACGCATTTACATGTTTCACTGTGCAAAAAATACCAAAACGTGGATGCCCCTTGCGGATCATGGTGCCAAGCGGATGGAGGACTCCGTCACACTCCTGTGGATGTTTGGTGCTTGTGATTTCAGCACCACTTTTGCGTAACAAGATCTGTGGCTTCAGTCTATTCCCGAGCTGAGCTGAAATAAAACCAGAGCTCAAGCAATTCCAGAGGGCCGTGAGTTAGTTGTCAGCCTGAGCTTCCACAGAATGTGCAGAGTGCACCTATGTATTCAAAAGGTACTTTGAGCTCTTAACAGTCAACCACTATCCTTCCGCATTAGATCTCAGCTGGCGTCTTTCCCTAGATTGCTTTTGATTTTGTTTTTCCAGAGGGAAACTCCAGTATAATAATGGTGTTTCCCACTGCAGTTTTGAAGGATAGAGCTGCCCTGAGTGGTTGACCATCATAATGCTTTTAATGCAATCTAGGCTTAGTGCACATGCAGTCACTAAATAGATCCTTTGGGCAGCTTGTGAGCTAGATTTGGAATGAGACCTTTGCACTGTCAGGTTCCAATTATATTTCTTTTTTTTCTTTTTTTCTTTTTATTAACACAAATTAAATTACATCAATTTTACATTAAAACAATCAATCAAAAAGAAAGAAAGAAAATATTACATAAATTTGCTCAACTGTTAACATTTGTAATTTATCAATATTCATAATCAAACAATACAATACAATACAATTGCTCCCCTTCACCCTTTGGGATCTATTCCTGCTTCCAAAATCTCATTACTTCTTCTGGTGGTGGTTTTCCACTTCCCTTAGAGAACACATATAATAGGAACTGTTTCCAAATTCCCTCAAATTCATTCGTATTTGTTATGCCTCTTCTTACTTTTATATTACATGTCAATTTATCATTAATGGCAATATCCCAAATTTCCTTATACCATTCTTCAATATGATAATAATACGATAAGGAAATTAAAGAATTGATAACAAATTTGCTGACAGCAGCGAGATTAATTATATCTAGGAACTGGAAGGTCCAAGGTCCCAATGATATTTCAATCCTTCCTGTACACTACTTTTGAAGTGTGGCCTAAAAGAGATAACAGGTGATGTGGGTCTTTCCTGGTTAACTTTAGACATGCAGATTTCTGAAAAGATTTTAAAACGCAAAGACCTTTGTTCATGTCCAGTCCTGATGCACTCTCCTCTGCAAGCTGCTGGTACAACAAGTAGATGTGGTTGTATGAGCAAGAGTGCATGCAGAGTTCTGCACAAATTCAATTTTACAAAGCTCTTGCTAGAAATTGTGCTCTTGATCACCTTTTATATAACCCCCTATGCCTTTTATATAACCCCTTAACCCCCTATGCCAGTGATACCTATCACTGGCTCAGTCAAGGCATCCAGTGCTACTACATCACTTAAGCAAAATGCGTCCCTGTGCTGTGCAACCTAAGCTCTCATCTTCAGTTGTTCAGCAGCTGTGGGTCCTGAATATGACCAGTTAGCTCTGCCTCCTAGTTGTTGATGTGTGTGCTAGCTATGCCCCCAACTGGTGCATAATGGGTGTCAGCCTGAAGGAGGTCTAAACGCATATAGACATACATGCATAGGCCTCCCTCCACGGAAAGCTCCATGGAGGCACCCCTTCACATGTATTTCAGTCCACACTTAGGCCCCTTCAGACAGGATTATCCCAGGAAAATGGAGGTATCGTCCCTGCCTGCTCCCAGGATCCCCTGTGTGTCATTTGCATGCACAGGGATGATCCCGGGACGATCCCTGGAAAAAAGGGAGGTGTAGAAATGGCCACTGATAATGCATTGTCCAGGAGCATGGCTGCACATCAACCTGTAGGGTCAAGTCTAGCTGGACACATTCTTGGAAACCCCATCACTCATTCAGTACTCACAGGTACCAAAACGTGAACAGTTCACGTGAATGTGAATTCTTGAGAGGGGTTTTATTTTAGTGACTTATTTATTTTTAGGATTTATACCCTGCCATTCTAACTAATAACAAATACAATTGAAATACTTAGAATTCAAACGACAACTATACAGAATAATTAAAACAACATAGATACCTGTAAAACTATGACAGAACAACCTAGAAAGCTGAATCATTCTTAATTAAACTTGTTTTTGTCTTGAACCACAGGGGCTAGAGGGTTTCCCCCCTTCTTCTCAAAATGCTTGTGTCTTGCATTTCCTATATATGCATATAGTTTATTTAAGAGTCTTTTTCTTCTACAGATGGAACTCCCAAAATAATTTCTGCCTTCAGCGAGAAGGTGGTCAGTCCAGGAGAGGGTGTTTCCTTGATGTGCAATGTGAAGGGCACCCCTCTCCCGACAATCACGTGGACATTGGATGAAGATCCCATCGTCAAAGATGGTAACCACCGGATCAGCCAGATCATCACCTCCGAAGGGAACGTGGTCAGTTACCTGAACATCTCCAGCACTCAGGTCCGAGATGGCGGGGTCTATCGCTGTACTGCCAACAACTCTGCTGGAGTCGTCCTGTACCAGGCTCGAATAAACGTAAGAGGTGCTTGTCAAATCAGCTCCTCCAAACAAACAAACAAACAAACAAAACCTCATTGTAGTAAAGGAGAAGATCATTGCATGCTATGAGCTTTGTCATGGAACGCTAAGAATGACTTTTTTTTTAAAATGCTGTCTCCATTTTTCTCTGTAATCTCACGTAGGAAGTGTAATATATTACATAGGCTGCAATCCTATGCAAAATTTCATTGGAGTAAGTACCATTGATGGGACTTATTTCTAAGTAAACATGCATAGGCTTATGCTGCCAATCTATTATATAGCTGTTCACTGTACTAATCAATTCAGCCCACCCCAAAAAACTATGTAGATCTGATTTTATTTTCATTTTGCTTGCATGTCTTCCTCTTCCTTTGTAGATCCTACATTCATTGTAGATACCCATGTATAAAATACTGCATTTTATATTTGTAGTTCTGTGTGACATACTAGTAATCATGATATATGTGTAAATCAAAGTAAACATTCACTGTCTCAGTGATTTCATAAATACCAGGGTACTGGTTTGGAATAGGTTTCCCTCTCCCACCCCAAATACCTGGCATGAATTAAATCTTCATCAGCCTTCCGCACAGCTTTTTATCACATGAGTGTTCCAGTGATGGAATCACATAGCAGAACGGTTAATTAACATGTCTGCTCCAGAGCTACCACAGCCTTTACCAACCTAGTGCCTACTTGATGTGTTGGACTACAGCTCCCAGCATCCCCTGCCAGCTTGGGCATGTAGGTTGGGGATTATATGAATTGTAGTCCAACACTTCTGAAAAGTGCCAGGTTGTGGAAGAGAAACTAGAAAGCAAAAATTAATTAGATAGACCCTCCCTGTATTTAGAAGAAATTAATATTTATTAAACACACCCTTATATTATTTTCAAGAGTTTACTTTTACTTTTGCAGGTCCAGCAAGCATTCGACCAATGAAAAATATCACAGCAATAGCAGGGCGGGATACCTTCATTCACTGTCGTGTCATTGGTTATCCATATTACTCAATCAAGTGGTACAAGAATTCTAACCTGCTTCCTTTTAACCATCGTCAAGTAGCATTTGAAAACAATGGAACACTGAAGCTCTCAGATGTACAGAAGGAGGTGGATGAGGGTGAATACACATGCAACGTTTTGGTTCAGCCCCAGCTGTCCACCAGCCAGAGTGTGCATGTGACTGTAAAAGGTAAAGCATGCATGAAAATGAAAGTAGTGTCTGTAGAGTCGGGAGTCACAAGCTTTAACTGTGTTTCGTAGATTATGGAATGGTTTGTTTATGCATTTCAATGTACCTCTCTGTGAAGTGTCCCACAACTCTCCCTGGGAACACAAATGCGTGGTAGATATAATCTATGGATTGATGTATCCCCAGATCCCAGCAGCAATTTCCACTCATAACAGCTTTAAAAAGCAATGATTGCAGATGTTTAGAAGCTGCTGCTGTATCTGAGATCACATCAAGTTACAGATCATGTCAGGCATATAGAAAACTGGGGATGGATCAAATTAAGCCTTGTTAACCTAAATACTCTGAGCTCATTCATTTATTCATTCATTCCACATTCCGTCACTGACTTATTGAGCAGTATTAAAAGCCCCATGATTGTTTTAAACCTGAATTTTATTTTATTTTTAATCGAGCTTTTTCTGGAGGATGTCTTTCATTCCCATCGACTTCAAGGAGAATCAAAGGCATTAAAACTGCTTTGGAAAACTTCAATACTTTGCAAATAGCACTTTAATGTTAGAAGTTTGGCAATTGATAGATTTGAAAAACAAAATATACTACAACTACCTATTTTTTATTGTTTTGTGTCTCAGCTTTTTACATACCAGCGCCTAGTCGATGAAATCTTTACTTCCGATAATTTTCAAGAACGTTCACACATTCACAACTTTGACTACTAGCATTTCCTCCTTTTTGTTTCAGTGCCACCTTTTATCCAGCCCTTTGAATTTCCGAGATTCTCCATTGGTCAGAGAGTCTTCATTCCATGTGTCGTGGTCTCAGGGGATTTGCCCATCACAATCACCTGGCAGAAGGATGGCAGGCCAATCCCAGCCAGTCTCGGGGTGACTATTGACAACATTGACTTCACCAGCTCCTTAAGGATTTCTAACCTTTCCCTCATGCACAATGGGAACTACACCTGTATAGCTCGAAATGATGCCGCAGCTGTGGAGCACCAAAGCCAATTAATTGTGAGAGGTAAGTAGATATAATTAGCCTGAATGGCGGCAATTAGATAGAAGTCAATATGTTTTCAAATGATAACTGTTTGATGGGAGATATAAGCCACTGGGTTATGAATACATACACCATAATATATATTTTTTTAAAAAAATCTCAAGGCTGATTTTTCTTTTGCCTGAACAAGTTGGAAATGAACTTAATCAACAATCAAGAATTTTTTTTCATGTACAGCTAGAAGCTGTACAGATATGGGTGAAATTTTGAGCTCAAGGCATTTGAACTGCAGTTTATTTTTCAAAGTGCTTTAGACTTGAGTCTGTCAATTTTTAATTTAGAGAATGCCAAATTTATGCTAATTGGCAAGAAAGCTTTGCTAATAAGGGAATGTTTCTTGGCTTGTGTTTTGGAAATTTATACTTCAAATATTGAGGTTGTCCTCTGTGGGGTGCAGTTTGATGCTATGGTGACGTTACTCAACTGGCTGCCCATGAGTTAACCCAGGTTCACAAAGCATCTTTTTATGATGTGCCAAGTATTTATTCCATCTTTCTCTGCTGCTTCTGAAGGTAGCCACTACTCCCATTGTGGTCCCCATGTTGTTGTTTTATACTGACCCTGTTCAGACGACACACTAAGCCATAGTTAGGATGCTAACCACGTTGCAGAAAATGGTTAGTGAGCATGTTTAAACCATGGTTATGTAGCCACCATGGTTAAGAATGGTTCACACAATAAACTAAGACCCCATTCAGAGAACGCGCTAAACCATTCTGCTTAACCACAAAATGGTTAATGGAATGCTTCCGTTAACCATTTTGTGGTTAAGCAGCATGGTTTAGTTTGTTGTCTGAGTGGGGCCTATGTCATGGTTCACATGACACGGTACTCCATAATGTTTAGCTCAGAATGCTTAACCACGATGGCTTAGTGTGTTGTCTGAACAGGGTCTATATTTGAAATGCACTAAGCATGCACATTAACCCTACTCCCTGCCCAACAAACATGAATCTGGGGCACCAATGGTCACTGCGAGCAGTAGAATATAGAAAATCACTTCACATTAAAAGTAGGTTTAAGGATTTTGGTATTATGGCTTTAATCAGTTTTATTTGAAAGGGTTTGGAAGTGCCGGCACTCCTGAACTATGGCAACTACTAGACACAAGCATCTTATGCTCTGTGCCACCATAGCTGGATGTCAGATGAAGGGTGCTATTTGCTTGCCTTCTGCTGCTCTTAGACATCACCAGTACAGCTGGCCAGAAGGCAATACTACAGGTGCTAATGCTATGGCCCCGGATCCAGATCCCTCTTGTCTGAGGTGCAAGGAACAAATTAATATAGGATTTTAATACAGATTTCTTTTCTCCTGCAAATTATATAGATAGCAAACAAATTAGGGACTCTTCCTAAAATATAATTGTTTGAAAAGTAATGCTAAAATGAACAATAGGACAAAGAGTTCACTGACATGTAACACGAAAATATTATACATTCAAGGATTACAAGAAAATAATGTAAGTGAAGCTCTTGGAAGACGTTGGTGACCCTTACGCTTTCCACTTCCTTTCCACTTTTACAACTGGAAGGAAGTGTATTGAGACTGAATGGACAAACTTTTGGGCCTAATCTACACCACCGTTGAAAAATGTATTGTCTGGCAGGAAAACTCCACAAAATGGTGGAGGTTTTTTTTGGCAAACGCTCCATGCAGAATATCAACTCTCCACAGAGGAGACTTTTTGCACAACCATTCTGTTGTGTGGCGGGCTCCATGGAGTTTTCCGATGTGTTGTGCTGACTTTCCCCACTGGCTACAGAGTTCTCTGGCAAGAGTGGTGAAAGGATGGAGTGCCGCTCTAGGAGAGCTGCCGGGATTGTTTTTTCGTCGCAATGGCTGATCGGATACCATCGGGAGGAACTGTCAATCAAACATTGCGATGGATTTTACTCAACTCCACTTTAGCCCACAGTCACACAATGGTGGAGTTAAAACATGTTGTGTGGGGAGTTCCCCCTAAAAACTCAACTGTTGAGTGGCGTTTTCACACTGTGTTGACTAACATGTTGTCTGAACTAAGCCATTGTGTCTGCTTGTCTCAACCGTTACATCTTAGTTAAAGCCTGAAACTCATTAGTCATCATATTGATCTTTAAGGATCCTGTGAGTTCAAATTTGAGCCTGTCAACTTAATTCTATTGAGATAATTGTCTCATTACTCAATGTGGGTTATTTTAAAACATCATCTACAAAGAGACGCCTGATCCCACATTCACTTAAGCCAGAAGTTTCTATTTATGATCTGAAGAGTCAGACATGTTGAAATAAAATATGAAACATATATTTCCAGTATGTCTGTGCTAGCCACATGATGAGAACAAGAAAGGTCAAAGCACTGGTCGCCACAGAGAGAAAGCCAACACATTCGTAACTGCCCTTTATATTTTCTTAAAGTTATCAATGTGGTGAACTTGTATCAGTTTTTATTGTGGAGTTTTTATTGTGGAGTTGTAGGATTAACCGTTGGGATGCACCTTCAGTCCAGCAACAGCTCACTGACGTAGCGTCTGATGAGAGGTTTCTTCCTGTTGGAAGACTAGTTATAACATTTTTTAAAACAATCTCAGATGGAAGGATAAAACGTGTTCTGTAAGTTTCTTTATAAGGTGCAATAAAGCTTTAAGAGAACTGAGCACACCGGTGGTATTTTTACAACACTGGTTGATGCACTTTAAATGGGCCTCTCTGTATGTCCCCTGCCATCTCCTATCTAGTTGGTGGCATTGTGACATCATGGATTCTCCCTCTCCCCCATTACACCAGAGGTCTCTGGGCATATTAGGTGTGGACATGGTTTGTGATATTACCCTAATGTGGAGATTGGTGCATCCCTTTGGATGAATCAGTTCTTATGTTCAAGCTGTTTATGCATAACTCTTAGGCTTGTTTGCAAAGCAACACTTTTGGTTAAGGACCATTGCAAATTGTTTCCTCCAAAAAATTGATTATGACATCATAATTGGGTTTTCTAATTTTAGCCTCCCACCAGCAGTTTGAGATGTTAAACTGAGAGGTAGGGACTGGCCAAAGGTTACTCAATGAGCTTCATAGCTGAGAAGGATTTTCAACTCCTGTGTCCCCAGTCCACCCAATATTCTATCCGTTACACCACACTGGCTGTCATTAAAATTATTGCCGAATTTGCACCCATCTAAGTTCTTGATGAAGACTCTATCATTCCTAGAAACTTTCTGGCTATATGCCAATCATTATCATTCTGCTTTGTTTTCTTTTTGTTCTCCCTCAGTTCCCCCCAGATTTGTCGTTCAACCAAGTGATCAAGATGGGATTTATGGAAAAGCTGTGATCCTCAACTGCTCTGCAGAAGGCTATCCTGTCCCTACAATCGTCTGGAAGTACTCCAAAGGTATTTCCCCTCTTCTAATAATAACCTTATGGAAGATTTAATACTGTAATTGAAAAGCCCTTTACAGCATTGATTTTACATAGCACCAGTCCTTTGTCTTCCACGTGTAATCATGTGAAGCTATGTTATCAATTTCCGTGCTGTCGGGATTTCTCATTAGAGGCCTCCCTATAAAATAGTGTACTGATTGGGTTCACTCAAGGGTCTTGTGCTAGTCTGGTGAATATTTTGTCTTCTTTTCTTTAAACTGTTCTTGAAACTACCATCAGTTTCATAAACAGGCTGTCATATGGTGGATGGGGCTGCTGCTGGGGAGGAAAAATGCACAACCCATAAACCCCTTGGGCTCATGGCTCTAGTTCTATGCCTTTTTGCATGCTGATCATTTTTTTCCTTTCCATCACCACACTTTGGTTCAAATTCCTAAATATTTCAACCATTTTAGTCTAGGTCACGAGCAGGCAACCTTTTTTGGTACCAAGGAGCACATGAGATGATGGGTTGGGAGCCACATGCACACACATATGCTCATATACATATGTGTGCACATAGATTTATCACCACACATGCATCAGAGCAAACAGAAATGGGGAGGTTTAAACCTGTCCTTGCTGCCCACTGAGTTCCAGGGATAGGAGGGCCGGAGAGGTGTGTTAAAGCTTCCCACCACCACCCACACAATCTTGATCACGATGGATATTTCCTTGCTGCTTCATCAAGAGCTCTGGGAGCCTGTACCTGCCCCACCAATCCCAATCAAGGTCACTGTCACAGTACTCCCCCAGGTTGCGTGGAGAGAGCAGCAGAGGGCTTGCAAGTTGCTCACCTGTGTCCTATTATGCCTGTATTATGTTACGTCAGCTTATGATCCCCCCCCCCCATTTCTCATCATTACTGTTTTTAGGTTGACCAGCTACCATGTTCTTAGATCCTTGATGCGAAGTGTAAATGAAGTTCAATGTTATGCCAATTTCCAGTATCTGTCATCGGTACCAACTGACTGATTTTTATTTTGAAAAAGGAAAATAAATCTGTGGATAGCATAGCCAATCATATACTTTCAGCACATTGAAAGGTCAGGTAGCATTAGCATACCCAGTAATTTAGTTTATGCTTTACCTAATGCATTCACATTTTCTGTTCCTATAACAGAGTATTAATTCTGGCCCCACTTGACTCTATATAAATGTATGAATTGGCAGATTTTTAAAAAGGCACTGCCTGGTAGATAATATCTTCGACCCAATTATCTTTATAACATATTTGGTATCAAAACTGATTTTGTTTTTGAAAACAGCAAAACAAAAACTCAGCCCCAAGCTTTCAGAATCTATCCATTTTTTAAAAAAACTGCTAATCCTTTTGACCTCAGTGCTTATTTATTTATTTATTTATTTTTATTACATTTTATGCCTCCCAATAACCAAAACTCTCTGGACAATTCACAACCATTAAAACCACAAAATACAATATAATGAAATGTTATAAAAATTCAAATATCAAAGTAAAATAAAATAAAATAAAACCTAGCAGCAGTGCAGAGATTTAAAATGCAATAACAAATTTAAAACCACAGAAACTTTTGGTTCCGAAACAACAACCACTCTGAAGTCTTATGCTTTTGGAAGATGAACTGGAGAAGTTTGCAACATGGCGTAGCATTTTTTAGATGCTGTTGTCATATAAGTTCTGGGGAATGTGAAACACAAAGGGAGCTAAGTGATATGTTGTATTGGACCAACCTGCTGGTTAACCTCTTCTAGCTTAACTGTCTTAATATTATTGCTGTTGTATCTCTCATTAAAACTATGTGCAACCTTGGTGAATTTAGCCATCAAAGTCTTTGTTAAATAGCCAGCTGGGCCTCCAAGGGGTGGGCGTTCCACAGCCGGGGTGCCACAACAGAGAAAGCCCTCTCCCACGTCCCACCGTGGTGTATGTCTCGCATTGTTGGGACACAGAGGAGGCTTCCAACAGATCTCAAGTCTTGGACAAGCATATATTGAAAAGTATTTGTTCTGTTATAATGAGGTAAACGACTCTTGCCAGGTTTGTCTCATCGCTTATTGCTGTAGATGGCCTAAAGATGATATCGCCAGGGTACTTGCACTGGGTTTTACACCACTGCTTCCAGCCTTCTCAGAGAAGATTTGCATGTGGAGTTTGCAAGTCTCCCTTGAGAATTTGCACCTGTGGCCAGTGGAACACCTCATCAGAACACAGTCTTGTCCCCATTGGACCATTCTGTTCAAAATGGCAGTGCTTCCAGGATGCTTTGATGGCAGTACTGTTGCCACAGAGCCGAGGAAGAGGTGGATAAAAACCAGGGCTGGGCAACACATGGGCCCCTGCCATTGAATGTGCGGTTGCGACAGTGGCAGTAGCAGTAAAAGCATTAATTTTGCAAACAAATGAGGCACACGGGGAGCACAGGCCTTGTGCTCCTCACACACTTTGTTTGGAAAAAAGTCATATTTTGGCCAATTTGGCAGCAATTTCTGGGGTGGTGGGATGGATCCCTGTTACCCAGAGGACCTTTTCTTCTGCTGCCCCCAGACTGTGGAATGGCCTGCCGGAAGAGATTCGTCAACTTACTACTCTCCGAGTTGAAGACAGCCATAAAGACTAGTCTCTTCCGGAAGGCCAATCCAGATGAATTTTAAACCTAAGAATTTTAAGATGCTGTGATTGTTATTTTAATATTGTGTTGATTTTATATGCTCTTTTAACTTGTTTTATGTATAGTATTGTTGTACTTAATGATGTTCCCCGCCTCGATCTGGCGGGTAAGAAATAATAATAATAATAATAATAATAATAATAATAATAATAATAATAATATTGGAATCTGGGGCCCCAGTCCCCAAAAATTGCTCACTTCTTTCTTAAATTATTGTACAGACAACCAGTGGAGGTTGGTGGCTCCTATTATTATTATTATTATTATTTATTTATTTATATAGCATCATCAATGTACATGGTGCTGTACAGAGTAAAACAGTAAATAGCAAGACCCTGCCGCATAGGCTTACATTCTAATAAAATCATAATAAAACAATAAGGAGGGGAAGAGAATGCAAACAGGCACAGGGTAGGGTAAACAGGCACTGGGTAAGGTAAAACTAACAGTATAAAGTCAGAACAAAATCAAGTTTTAAAAGCTTTAATGGGTCTGTCAATCCACACTGAGTTTCAATCAGAACCCTAAAGGAGCTATCCAAAGTGTTGAACCCTATCCCCAGTATGTCTTTGTTCCCCCACAAATCCCGTGAAAAGGTTTTTAGAAAGCTTCAGGAAGTACAAAGTTTTTTTGTTTTGTTTCGGAAACCTTAACAGCTTTATTCTCACCTTATCAATTTCCATACATAGTAAATTAGCAGTCTGAATTGCTTCCAGCATTCATGAGCTGGTTTATGCTTCCACTTGTGCAGAAGGGTGAACTTTGCATGGTTATCTATGCACGTTCCAAGGCCTTAGTTTTACTTCCGCTTGTTTTCTAGCTTTAAGATTTTAATTTCATTTATTATTCAGTGTGTTTCCACTTACCTAATGGAATCTAATCCTGGAATATATTGTTTTGGTTGCAAACAACGTTGAGTTTAGCATTGTACTAGCTGAACCTGTATATTACAGTTTACTGTAAGGTCCAATATATGGGGAAAGTTACGTGCAATGAATTCTCAAAGCTAAGAAAACCAAACATTTAATAGTTGTTTTCAATATAAATCGTAGTGACAGCAACAAGCTATTCAAAAAGTTAGGAGTTTGCTTCTCCCAAGCATTTCTCAAGCATTGGAGAGTCACATTGATTCTCTAGGGAAGGGCTTCAAGAAGAGTCTACCCTTGATCACACAGTCTCTTTGTTTCCCTTTGGTGTCTGGGGAATCCTTAGTTTAGAATGTACAAACTAGGAATGTATAGTTTTCGTTAAATATGTTCTGTCTGATTTTTGTGGATTGTCAGGCATCTTCTGTCATCCACTCATTTATGGAATAACATTTTGGGGATGTATGAGAATTTAGTTCCACTTGTGCAAATTTGCACAAAGTTAAAGAAAAAAACCCTCCCAAAGTTAAAGAAAAAACAGTCCGCATATCCATGAAATTAACACAAGTCAGAAATAGTTTATCCACTGAAGAATCCACAAGTTGAGTTCATAGAAATCAGAATACTTTGTTTATTTATTTACAATATTTATATACTGCTCAATGTCTAAAACAGATTCTGAAGCAGTGAACATAGGTATAAAACAGTAAAAAGAAAGAAGATTTAAAAAGCAAATTAAAATGGTTCAATTTAAAACAAAGGAACCAGAAAAACAGTGGCTAGTCAGTTGGGAAAGGCTTCTCGAAACAGAGTTGTTTTCAGGAGGCGCCAGAAGCAGCCTAGTGTTGGTGCCTGCCTGAGCTCCAGTGGCAGGGAGTTCCACAGAGAAGGGGCCACTACACTAAAGGCTCTTCTCCTGGTGGATTCCAATTGGGCCATAGGTCCATGTGGAACCACCAGGAGCATGCCCTCCAATGACCTCAGTGATTGGGCAGGTTGGTAAGGGAGAAGGCTCTCTCCCAGGTATCCTGGTCCCAAGTTGTTTAGGCCCTTTTCCTTCTTCCCAGATCTTTGCCCTAGCTTTCCTCTCCATATTTATTTAGTTTTGCCATTAATAGCCTGCCCTTCAGCCTAATATACCACACTACTGTGTGTTCAGAGATCCATTTAAAATATCCCCTTAATCCAAGATAGGACGTGGAAGTCTCATGAAAAATTGCTATATTTTAAAATCCCTAATATGCCTGTGTCCATAGAATCCACTCGTCAGAAAAAGCTAGTCCGCTGCGATCTCTCCGCCCCCCCCCCCGTCTCTCTCTCTCTCTCACACACACACAAATACAACCTCTTTCCCTTTATCAGACACCATTTTAAAGCACTCCCTGGAGCTGCCTTCCCCACGCTGGTGCCTTCCAAATGGGTTGGACTGTAAATCTCGCCATTCACAGCTAACATCCCATGCTGGCTGGAAACGACAGGAACAGCAGTCCCAACACATCTGGAGGGCACCAGCTTGGGGAAGATTGCCCTAGTGTGATCAAACTCCCAGTTGATACCTGTGTATTGACTAAACTACCGGTAGTTGCAAAGGCCAATTTATCATTGGGTTTTTTTGCCTGGATTATGCAGCACATGAACAATGCTTTCTGTATTTCATGCTTATTTCAGTAGACTTCCCCCCCTGCTCATTTATTTGATATCTAGAGAACTGCATACATTTCTAGATGATCAAGCATAATTTTGAATAATTTGGCAGCGAATAAACTTTACAACAAATGTGGCTTTTAAACTAAGTGCTATCTTTTTAACCTATCTCTCTCCCTTGTTGTTTCCACACTTGTGTAGTGGTGTTTATTACACCAGCTATAAGCATGCCCATTGCTATCCAATATGATAGCAATACTTGAAGGGCCAGGATCTCTTCTCGATCACCCCAGAGTGCAGAATAGAGCCGGCTGGACATTAGGAAAAACTTCTTGTTAGAGCAGTATGAAAATGGAACCAATGACCTAGGGAGGTCGTGGGCTCCCTCACAGTAGAAGCACTCAAGTGGCAGCTGGACAATCATCTGTGAGGGCTACTTTAAGGTGGATTTCTGCATTGAGTAGGGGGTTGGACTTGATGGCCTTATAGGCCCCTTCCAACTCTACTATTCTGTGATTCTATGAGCTATATATTGCCATAAAGCCGTTGTTGTTTTTTGCTGATCCTGTGGTGAAGCTTGAAAGTCCTAGATCACTTTGGTTCACTTCTGTCCATAGTAACAATCAATGTATTCTGTGCTTTCTTCTTTCAACCATCTTGCCTCCTGATTCATCTTTTATTCTCATAATAGGTGCTGGAGTCCCCCAGTTCCAGCCTATTGCCTTGAATGGGCGTATCCAGCTTCTCACCAATGGATCCTTGTTGATCAAGCACGTGCTGGAGGAAGATAGTGGATACTACCTCTGCAAGGTCAGCAATGATGTGGGGGCTGACGTCAGCAAGTCCATGTACCTCACTGTTAAAAGTAAGAATTTCTTCCTGATCCAAGTAATAACTATTAAGTTGCAAAGGCATATCTGTCATCTCCTGTATTAAAACTCTATTTTGCATTCACACTGAGGCGTTATTTATGTTATTACATTTATATCCTGCCTTTTTTTTGCTCTTGCAAGAAATCCAAGGTGGCTTACATGATCCTCCTCCTCTCCATTTTATCCTCACAACAATCCTGTGAGGTAGGATAGGCTGAGAGGCAGTGATTGGCCCAAAGTCACACAATAAGCTTCATGGCCAAGGGTGTGTGTGTGTGTTGTGTGTGTGAGTGTGTAACTAGAACCCAGCTCTCCCAAGTCCCAGTCCAACACTCTAACCAATACACCACATTCGTCCTCGTTACACATTCATGTTGTGTAACAGAATCAGCTGGATACAGTTTATTTGGACAAGAGAGGAGGAGTTAACTTTGTCTATCAAACATTTCTGTAATGCTATTGAGCTTGTTGGGCCAGTTTATATATTTAGAGCCCCTCAGATTACAATGAAACACCTTTGTATTGCCGATAAACTCAGACTGAACCTTAATTCAAATCAGCGTGTTGTGCTTGAGGATGCTTTCTCCATAGCAATAGTATCCCTGCCCATATGGTGCCAGGGAAACTTCATGATACTTTATTTCACTCAATATGGAAACTGATTACTTTTAACCAATAGCATACATCTGTTGTGCATTAGTATTAACCAAGTCATTCATCATAACTAGCCAGATTTCTGAGGGTTATCATTCAAAATGAGAGGAAAAAACCAGCTCATTATCAACCATGTCTACAAGTTCAACAAAATATGTGTAACAGAGATTTCCTTGATACATGTGAATGATCTTTCGCTCTTCATGTACACTGTTCTGTAGAATTTAGGACTATCTTAGAGAGGGAAAGCAAATAGGCTGGATAGCTTACCAGTCTCCAAACGTCCCTGACGGAGCCTTGGAAATCTCTAACCAGGAGCTGCTCTTGCGTATTCTTTTACTGCTCAATCAGTAATGGGTTCCTGTAGATTATCTTGTGGGAACATTTGCAAGGGATTTCTGGTGTCATGAGATGTGAGGCTATCATAGAGCATTCAGTATGTCGAGCTGGTTTTAAGCAATCACAGTGTTACTACAGCCTTCTGAATCATTATGACATGTAATGAGAGTTATGTGGCCAAGTAATCTAGTGTGTGGAAGAATGTGGACTATGGATGATTTCGCTGAGGACGGCTCTTTTATTTGATTCACTGAGCATATGAAGGTTAACAACAATTCCTGCAATGATGTTATTGCTTTACTAAGCAAGTCTGTATTCACTAAATAAATAGATCCTTCCCTGACTGGTTCTGCAGCCCAGTTTCTTGATCATTTGTTTCTCTCATTTTAAATGTTTTAATTGAGGATTTAATGTTTTGATTTAAAATGTTTTAAATTGAGATGTTTTGTATTATCTGTTTTAAATGTTTAGGTTGTAAACCATTTGAGATGTCATTTTAGTTATAGTCAAGCAGTCCAGAAATTGATTAAATAGTTACATAAAATAAATAGTCACATTAGATCTAGCCCGCCCCTAGAACAAGCCCATTTCTATGTGACAGCCCTTCTAGTATACTCTGAGTAACTAGGCTAAAACATACTTAGTTACTTCAACCTTTCCTTGTAGGACTTGCTGTCCTTACCACTCACCATCTTTTGCCCTTTCTACACCATACCGGTGTAGAGGGAGGGAGGGGGGAGGATCTCGCGAGATCCTGATTACGAGATCCTCCCCTTAGTCCACATGCGGGTGCGACATCTCGGGAGGAAGGAGGGTGTTGCGCCTGCCATTTTTTTTTAATGGAGATGAGCACACGTGTGCTCCAAATAAAACATAAGTTTAAAAATTTGCTCTGACCCCGCTCCCCCTTACCCCGGTTCCTTTCCTCTACTGATCCCTGCTACTCGCAGTGAGGAGGGAAGAAGCCCGGATGGGTGGCCACACATTCCGCGGTCTCAGGATGATCCCGAGACTGCAGGAAGAATCAGATTTTCCCAGGGATTATTTATCCCTGGGAAAACCCATTCTCATCCCTCTTTCCTCCCGGGAGTCACTGTGCATCATTTGAACGCACAGGGACTTGGCTGTGACCAGCTTGGATTTTCAGGCTGGTTTAGAAACAGCCTTTGTTACCCCACTCCGAATCCATTCCAGTTTGGCTACATCCTTCATATGCAGGAGCCATATGCAGAACTGAACAGAGTAGATGAAGTCTTTGCCTTTTTTTGGCTGCAGTTTCACACTGCTGACTCATGTTTAGCTTATTATCATATTTCTGGAGTGTAGCAGATCTGGGTCTCCTCGGTGCTTGGATGGGAGATCACCAGGGCACCCTCCATATGCTGCCTTGAGTTTCATTATGGAAGAAAGGCAGGATATAAATATGATAAATACAATCACTATAACAGAGAGGAAAAGTAAACCCTGGTTATTTGCTCTATTAAAAAAAATTCTTAGTACTGGTGAATATAAGGGCTTTGTTAAAGATGTAGCACTGGCCTTTCGTGCCATACTGGTATCATCGTTCCAAGTGACGGTCTTCTCTAGCGATGTACTGCAGGATACAGTGATGAGAGCTCTTTTTGTCCTGATGAATTTTGGCCAAGATATTGCACACAGCAGGAATATTTGAAATCATGGTGTTTCATAAATCAAGAACACCAGTTTCCCAAGGCAACTATTAACAGGCCAGTCTTTGACTAGTAGTAATGCCGTGTCTTTTGCTAATTGGATCTAAAAAAATAAGATAACACACACACACACACACACACACACATCTCCTTAGTTGACAGCTGTACACAGTTTTTGTCTGATCATGTCATGCAGTTTCATGTATGATAAAAGAGCATCCCTTATCAAATAAGAGCAGGGGACCTCTCTGGAGAGTCAGTTACTGTTTGAATCGAATGAAAGCTCCTCTGGCTCTAAGATAACCAACATATACATGCCTGCTACCCCTTCTTCTTCTTCTCCTCCCCTCCCCCCACTATGCTCACACTTCCAATGTTGCATTTGTAAAGCAGCCATAGCGTGCACTGTTTGTACGGCAGAGAGTCTCCAGCCAAACATGCATTTACAGCAGTCCAGAGTTCGATATATAAAATTCTGTTGGTGTTGAATAGGCCGTAGTAATAAATACCTCTGCTGTGTTCTTTAAATCTTTTTATTCACGCTTGTGTCGTCATCCTTGTGCTCATTGCTTTCCTGTTTCATTGTCGTATTTCCCTCCGCCATTTTCCTTGCTTCCCCCCCCGCCCGTTCCCACCCCCGCTGCTTCACATATTGGCTTTTCTGCTCCAGTCCTGAGGGATATCTGTAGTACTAGATGCAAGCCTCAAGCTCCCTCACAGTGTGACTCACTCTGCTAGCCATTAATTGATCCCACATAATGTGATTGCCTAGCTCTGCAAGGTCACTCTCGAACTGCCGCTCGGAATAAGACAAGGGAGGAAATGAGCTACAGGGAGTGCTTTCTGGGTGACAAGGTCAGAAAGAAATATAGTTCTCAAACACGCAACAAGATTGACAGGTACTTTCTGACATGCTTGGAAGCTCCCCCAGCCCTTTGCCTTCCTGAATAATTAGAGGCTCTCAGGGCAAACTTTACTGTGACAGAGGAACTGAGAAACTAGTGTGGCTTAAGAAGTAAAATTTGGATCATGAGAATCCAAAAAGTAATTTACATCTCTCAAAAAGATGGAGGTAAAGGTCAACGCCTCTCATCTTGCAAACCATCAACAACATCTGTTGACAACTTGCTACCAGCGCAATAAGTCTTACGTTTTAAAATGAGGTGGTTATATACACTGAAGAAATTACTTCATAATCAACCAAAGGGGCTGCCTTCCCTGCTTTATAAAAGGGGGTATTTTCCAAGATTTGTTTTGGTATCTGGCAGGGTGGATTGATTCAAATCAGCTAGAAAAAAGTTGTGATTTAAATCACGTTTCCCATTGAGTCTTTATAATGTATTTTCTGAAGAACGGTGCAAATCTAACCACCAAACCATGCTCATTTACAACTAAATGGAGCATTTTTTTATTCTGCTTTGCATCTCTTTGTCATGCTGTATATATTTTTCATGCTTCGAGGTTAACAGCACAACCATATACGTTTACTCAGAAATAAATTCCATTCAGTTCAATGGGACTTACTTCCAGGCAAGCTGTTATAGGATTGCAGCCTTTGTATGGGAATATAGGCAGATGCACACTGGATGATATTGTCTTCTCTCTCTTTCCGGAGTCGTTGCTATCCACTTCACTCTGTCTGGGTCCAGCCTCACCTCACGAAAACAAAGTAGCAAACAAAAATGAAATGCCCATGACTGATAGTCAAAGCAACATTTATTTATTTTGAGCAGGTGAAAATATTAGTATTTACATTTATTTATTTATTTTAAAAAATCCAACTTAAATATTTTAAATGTGATTATTTTGACTACAGTCATTGATTGTCATTCTATCCTTTCTTCTCTGCCTTGCTTAGTCCGAGAACCCAGGGAATGGGCCCATAAATGGCAGTCTGATACACGATGGCAGGCCTGTTGTTTTTGTTGGCAGGGTGAAGAGTTCAGCCTAGAAATGCGCCCCAAGCAGGAAAAGCTAAAGTTGGTGCAGACCAGTTAATGAGTCAAACTATGTCCACAGTTAGGCACATTTGCAGCATATTACATAGAGTGTCTGTCAAGTTTATCCATGGCAGAGCATGGGGTGGGCAGGGACACTCTGAGTGGAAGGGGCTGCTGGAGGGAGGTCCTAGTCCAGAAGTCTTGTGGTCTTTCCATCCGCCCTAGCCAGGATAGCCAATGGTGAGGGGTGATGGGAGGGTAGGGCCAAACTTCTGAAGGGCCATAGGTTGCCCACTCTGTCTGAGAGCAACAGTTCTCCAAATGTTTTCTACTTTCTACCCTTATTCCACCTCCCAGACTCTACTCTATAGGCAACATTTTAAGAATTTTAGTTTCTCAGCACTTAGGGACCATTTTCATTTATGTGCTAGGATACACTGCTACAGAGCATGCACAGAGTGCTCCCCCCTCACTGTTTCCACATACATGCAATCTTAAGGGAATAGAAGCGTTCCAGGGAAGAGCTCATAACTCCCATGCAGGCCTGAAGATTATCGTCGCTCTTCTTCTTCTTCTTCTTCTTCTTCTTCTTCTTCTTCTTCTTCTTCTTCTTATTATTATTATTATTATTATTATTATTATTATTATTATATATTTATACTGCCCAACAGCTAAGGCTCTCCGGGCAGTTCACAATTAAAACAGTTAAACCACAATATACAAAGTCAGAATTTAAAACTTTTTTAAAAAAAAAAATCAAAAAAAAAAATCACATAAAACCAGGAGAAGTTATAATCCAGGGAAAGCTTGTCTAAAAAGAGGTGTTTTCAGGAGGCATTTGAAGGATGTTACATTTTCTGCCTCCCAAACCACACAAGGGAGGGTTTTCCAAAGGGTGGGAGCCACTACAGAGAAGGGTTTTAAGCACAGCATCTCATATTGGTGAAACACAGCCCACCCCTTTGCCACGTAAGGCTGTTCCAGTATTTCTACTTCCTCTCCCTAACTTACAACCTGAGATTAAGGAGACTCACTATGTAATTCATGATATGTGCAAATCTTTGGTCAAAACTTTAGCACACAGTTAGGAGAAAGGATGTACATGTATGATAATAGGGCTTTATTGTTCACATAGGAATAAGTAATACCAAGGATAGGAGCATTATCAGATGAGTGTTTGATCACACGCCCGTTACTCCCCATTTACGGATGTATTGGGTCCTTTTGACGGTGACTGTCCACCTCCCATGCATCTTCCAGTCTTTCTTGCCTTCTTTCCATCACAAAATAGACCCCTTTAAATCCATTTATTTATTTATTTGGAATGGAATGTGCTGTTATTTCCTGTTGTGTGCAGGAAAAGCGGCACAATAAAAACAGCCACTAAATGGGCCACGTGGTCATTGTTTACTTCCTCTTTCTTTGGCTGTGTGAAGAAAGAGGAAGTATTGTGGGACAGAAGGAGGGAAGTGACAGTAAGGAAACACAATTTCCCCCTGTCTGATGACACTCTAGATCCACACTATTGCTTTATAGTGGCATTGAAGTGCACTGATAACTATTGGGGCACATTACGCATTCCATATACCACTTTCATAGTATTATTTCCTGCTTTTTATTCCACATTATCCAAAATACCACAACAAATGTCATTGTGTGTCAGATGATGTGCAAGAGGGATATAGCATTACCATGATGGGATTGTAATGATTTTACACAAGGTGTAGATCTGGCCCAGCAATGATTCTAAGTGAATTGGGGTTTTCACAATGCTTTCAGGGGCAATAGTGCACTGCACAGCAAGAAGTTAATCTATTTGGAATCCTGTGATTGTTTTCAGTTCTCTATCCTGTGCATAAATGAATGCAGAACTGTAGCTATTGTGTCTCCACTGACTCCCTTTCCCTTTGGCTTTCCCCTATAAGTCTCCCAAAGAGTTATTTATTGCCACTGCACTGGCCTGAAAAAATATATAATTGTTCATATAGATAGACAGAATACAAAGGATTGATTTCTGTACAATGGAAGCTGCAAGCTGCAATTGTATAAAAATGGATGGAGGAAAAGAATCACCTGGATTCTGAATTGTAATAATCAAATGCCTGCTGGTGCATAATAACAACTCGGTTTATTTTTTTTAGGTTTTTTTGAATGCAGAGTCTGAGAGGAGTTACAGGAAAATTTATGCTAAACCTTGAAAACATGAAAAAGTTTCCCTAGACACAAGCATTTGCTCTTGTTAGTATAACAGGCCTCTCCCCCCCACACACACACTTTTTGTCCTAATGAGGTCCTCCCACCATGAGAGATGAACAAGCTCCGAGTGCTGTTTGCTGCCTCTTCAGACCATCAGCACAGCTTTGATTTAAGGACTTGCACTTTAATCACCCATCATGTGTCATTACCCCGACAGGCGGCAGCCGCCGCAAGATACAAGCTCCAATAAATTGCATCGAAAGTCACTGAAGCGATCCTTTGTTGATTTTCTTTTACAGCTATTCAATGGCAGATCAGCTGTCATAACAACACAGTGCCCGTGGCAATAGGGTGAAATTAAACGTGAAGTATGTTCAAGGTAGCGGGTAGAAAAACCGGAATATCCTTTTTTCCCCCTGTTGATTCTAATGCATTTTTTTAAACTCCTCTCAGTAATGCTGAGCCTGTGGCAATTGGCTGAAATGAGTACTGTATCTTTGTAGGATAATTGCCAGATATACCATCACACAAATATGAAAATGTGCTTTGGTATGCAAATGAGTACCTTGCTATCATTTTATTTTATTTTAATGAAAAGATTGGCTTTTTATATGTGTGTGTTTTTTAACTTTGCAAGGCACAAAAGCCATCTTATAATTGGACTTTGGAATAAAGGGCCACAGCAACCTAACGACATACTCTGCTTCCTCCCTCTATTTTTCTTGTTTTGCTCCTATATTAGAGACAAGAATAGAAATGCCTGCAGCAGGAACATAAAGCCCAACATTTCTCACTTCAAATGCAGAAAATGCATGCAAGGATAAATACACAAGATGCTACTATGCCTTTTCATCTATGCAAGTCGTACCATTTGGTTTATCCTTGTAATCAATCACCTCTCAAATGCCATCTAATAAAATTAGAGATGATGAGAACCCTGGATTTTTCTTTCCAAAAGGAAATATTTTGTTGAGAAAGCCCCTCTATGTACAGGAGGGATGTCTTAATATGATGATACAGATTGTTTTAGTTGTCTCACAGCATATTTAATACTTAGCAGCTGCTTGATTGAATAGATACCAAGAACAACACACACACCAACCTCAAAATGGCATGAAACAAGCCATTCCACATACGTGGCAATAGCTATTTCTGTTGTCCACCAGTGCATTAATTATTAGAGAATTAACTATTCAATTGTACTCAATACTTCTTACAGTTTGCGTTTTGGATTTTGTGTCATCTTAACATAATCTTTGTACCTGTGCAGCATGCTTCAAGAGCACCATTTTTATAGTGCATGCATGGCCTGTCCACCCCACCCCACCCATTTAGAGAGCAGACTTGCTGCCCCCAGCTTTCAGAGATATTTTAAATCTGTTTCTATTATAACTGGAAAATAAGCAAATGTACAAAATAAGGGAGGAAGAAAGATGATGAAAATAGGCTTTTTGCAGTGTAATCATAAGTGTCTTTACTCAGAAGTAGGTCCTACTGATTTCAATGGGGCTTACTCGTAAGTACATGCCAATAGGGTTGCAGTGACGTGTTAATGTTGATAAACATGAAGCATAGCAAGGGTGAACAGAAAAAAGGTCCAAGTTTTCCTGATTACAGCAAAGGGCCATTGCAGCAGGACTGGACCCTGTTTTGCATGGCTACACTCAAATGTGAGAAAGGAATTAGGACAAGTGAACACTGCATTAGGTGCAGATGGCACGTGGTGGTGGTGGTGGTGGTATATAATGAACAAATTGTACAAACAATGTGGTTGGCACACACAGATCCTTAAAAAAGCCATCACCCTAGGGAGATAATTACAGCCTGCCTTTGTCCTGAGCAACTGTATCACACCGAAGTGGCTCCACTGCTAATCACAATGTAAACGGAGGGAAAGCAAGGAAAAGTTTCTGGATGCAGGAAGCATTTCTCACTCAACTTCCTTTCAAGTACTCTCACCTAAGGAGAACTTGGTTTCTTCTTAAGAGCCACCCTGGAAAAACGTGTGTGCTCAAGGTGTGGGGTACAAAGTTAATAAATGAAATGAAACATGCCCTACAAAATAGATGTCAACACAAATGCCAGATTTCTTTCTGAGCTTGCTTGTACAGCTAATATAGCCAAAGCAGCACCAGGTTGTGGTTTAAAATCCTAAATGAAGAAACTAACTTCTACATCTTGAAAGGCAGTTGTTTATGGTTGTCAACCAACATGGCTCCTGTGCATTTGCAGATCCATGTTAGAGGAATACCACTGGATGGTGTTCCCCATGGCTTGGTGCAAGAAACAGCTAGCTGGGTGTGAGTGGAGTGGAGCAAATGGAGATGGAGTGGGCCTCCTTCTGCATGGGATGGGGTGGTGGCTTTGTGGTCCCATCAATGTGTACCTATTGGAGAGTGGATTGCGTGTGAAGTCACAGATTATTCTGCTCTATGCATCCAGACGGAACCTGAAAGGCAATAGTGCTCATGCGTATTTGGCAATGGCTGGAGGAGAGCACCAGAGCTTTGCCAATGCAGGGCTTAGCTGCATGTGTGGGGAGGGATGGGAGAACAAGGCATTTCTTCAGCTTGCCTAAATTCTCTGAAAATTACTTTGTAGCTTTGTAGCTTTGGTTCAGTCTTGTTTTTGTTTTCAACTTGTTCTTTGGCTTATTTGAATGAGAAAAGTGTGAATTTCTGTGTGGACTTCTCAAATGTGTGCACTTCCCCCCCCCCATTGAGTAAAGTATGAAAATGTTGTTGTTGTTGGAAAAAAACTATGCATTTCTCATCTGTGATCACAAATTCGGGCATTTGCGAACATTTCTTTTTTTAAAAAAATAAAGCACTCCTGCGTCCATTTGTGTTTGGGATTGCTATGGGACATGCTCACATGATTTGTGGACAAAAACAAAATTCTCGTACTCCACTATTTGGGGGGCAGTGCTTCACTGTGTGTAGGGGAGACATTACTCCCTGCTGCTGGGATGGAAGAATTTATGAACAATATAGTTGAGTCAGGGCATAGAATTCCCACGTGGGAAAGGTGGTAGTGTGGAGACTTGGGAGAAAGTCACAAGCCAGTTATACTTTGTCAGTAAGTGTTGCCCTCTTTCCTCGCTTACGGTGAGCAACACACACCTCCTGGGTCACATGTACCCTCTTGGCCTTTTTTGCAGCCTCCCTCCAAGCTGCTGCCAAATCTCCCACTGAAATTCAGCAATATGGCAGCAAAAAAGGCAGCACGCTTGAGGGGAAACAAGCAGCTCTTTGCCTCCAAAACCCAGTGGCATGGCAGCAGAAGAGAGCCAGCTTTAAAGAAAAGATAGCCCTTTTCACTGCCGTGTGGCTGAATTTCAATGGAAAATGTGGTGGTAGGGGCAGGGTGTGGTCCCCCCCATGTGTTCTGAGGGGTGGGAAGTTGGCCCCTGGCTTGCCAGAGGTTGCCCACCCATGGGCAAGTGAAACAGGTCTTCCATCAAATCCTACAACCTCTCAGCCAGCAGATCGGCTCACACCCTCACTCTACTTTTCTGGAGCCCCACTGAAGTCCCTGAGACTTGCACCCAAACAACAATCATAGTAAGCGGCTTTTGGATTTGCCGCCTCAGATTTTTACTTTTCTAAGGTGCATTTTAAAGAGGAATATTGATTCTCTGGCACTTTTGAACTTTTTCCCCAATATCTCACAATTTATTTCATGAGGTAAATAAGTCTCTTGCGATGATGTGAGCAAAATCACATTTAAAATGTAGGCTTACTGTGGAGCAGTAATACAGTTTTTGTGACCACAGGGTATTTTTTTTAAGTATGTAAAATGGATGATGGCTTGGCATGTAGAGCTCTCTCTCTCTCTCTCTCTCTCTCTCTCTCTCTCTCTCTCTCTCTCTCTCTCTCTCTCTCTCTGATCCTCTGTTCTAATTCATTTGCCTCCCATTGCATCATCTGCAGAACTATAATGGAATGTAAAACAAGCCAGTTAAGATGTGTACTTTAATCTTGGAAACTTTCCATTTTAAAAGAAAGGTATTTGAAATCATCCTTGCATTTTTAAAGAGGCAGCATAAACCTAAAATGTTCAGTCCTATAGGAAAGCTGACTGCAGATTTTAGGAGCATTATATGAGGCTTTTAAGTAAATATATGCCAAGCATTTTGACAGCATTTCAGTATTACTGTACTTGCTTATTGCATTATTAGGAAAGATAGCTGAAGAGAGCTCTATATTTTGTCTGTCTTGATCCTCTAATGACCCAGATCTCATTTTCTATACATTTTACCACCCTAGAATACATTTGAATATAATCAACAGAATCCATTTGGGTTTTATCCTTAAAAACAAGCCAGTTTCTGTTTCTTCTCTACCCTGCATTGAACTTTATTAGGATATAGCCAAGAGTGTAGCCTGGTGAATTCAGCAGGACGTATTCCCAAGTAAGTGTGGATAGGACTGCAGCCTTAGAGATGATCAGGTAAGAGTTCTGGGTGGAGCTCCTGAACTGATTCCACTCTGGAACTAATGGTGTCTGCACTTGCTCTTCATCCCCATACTTCTTCAGTTTGTATATTTGTATATTATTAAAACCTGAATCTCAAATGTTCCCTCCACCAAAGAATGTTATACTTCTATAGCTACTATCAGGGCCGGCCCCACCATTAGGCAGAGTGAGGTGGTTGCCTCAGGTGGCAGATATTGGGAGGTGGCAGTAAGGTGTTGCTGGAGGGAGTTGTGGGCCGCAAAGTCTCCCTGGCCCTCCCTAAGCAGCCTTCAGATATGGTAGAAGGTGCTCTCCCATTCTCAGTGTTGAAGAAAGATTCAACTACCAGTCAGCTTTTGTACATGGAATGAAAAGGGGTACCATCATGTCAGCTTCAGGTAACAAAATGTGTTGGGACAGCTCTGCTACCTAACTTCCCACCATTTTGAAAAGAGGGAAGATACTACAAAATCATAGCAAATGGATAGTTCCTTAGAAACAAGATAGCAAATGCAATTTAGTGGGATGATGGCTATATATGATGATGCATACATAACTAGTGTGGCCAGTTATGTATCTCTGAGAAAGAGGGCATCTATAGCCAAAAAAAGAAGAGATAGATTTGTGTAACGTGCATGTGCTAATTTATATGTATAGACCCTTCTCCTCCCTCCCACACACCCATCGGGGTCTGAAAGGGCCTCTTAATGCAAGTATTAAGAGGCCCTTTCAGGTGTCGATGGGTACAGGGGTCGAGAAAGCCTTAGGGCCTTTAAGACCGCAATTGATGGGGTGGGGAGGACTAACACAATTTCACCCGTGCCTGACCAGATCCCATTGTCAAACAAGGAACTATGGGGAAGAAATCTGTGCGCATTCGCTGGGGCCTGAGAGGGCCAAGTGTGTGTGTGTGGGGGGGGGGTCTGTCGAGCTCACAGGCCCAGGTGGGTTTTTGAGCCATCCCTACCAAGTGACCTGTGTGCCAGCTGGTCAGTCTGCTATCCAGATGATAAATGTTAAAAGGTCCCTGCTGCTCTCCCATCTTATGGTTCTTTATCTTTAAACCAAACTTGGACTGGACAATTCTTCAGATACAAGACTATCTTCTGACAATCCTGTATATGATGATGCATACAAAACTAGGGTGGCCTCTGTCTGGATGGGTAAGAAATTCACTCCTGTCCATTGCTGAGCTTGCGATGTATTCCACAAAAGAAAGAAACCTGTTTGGTGACATTTTTAAAATGCACAATAAACATGGTGTACACCTCTACAATGCTCACAAACATGCTCTAGTCAATGGGGACATATGCACAAAATATATACACTTGAAACTGCTCACAAAAATATGTGCAGATTTCTGTATAGGGCAAAAAACTTGTATGGAACCAGGACAGAATGAGCTTGGTGATGGAAACCCAAGAACCATGATGAGATTGAGATTCACAGATCTGCCCATCTGTAGTTCTTTGTTAAGTAGGAAAATTGGCCACCCTATACATGAGTCTGAGATTGAGAAATTGTGGGAGACCATGCAGGGTTTGAAATTGGGTGCTGGTAGGGAGGGTTTGAAAGGATGGAAAGTATGAAGTATGTGCTTGGAAATTGAGGGGAAGCAGTCGGGAAAATAACAGAAATAAAAGGTAAAAAGAGGGGGGAAATCAGAAAAGAAAAAGAGACAAGACGTGTGTGTGTGTGTGTGTGTGTGTCTTTAAAGATAATAGCAAAATTTTAATCTTTTCAAGCAGTAGACTTTTTGCCTGTGCAACAGGTATGTTCTGAGATTTCCCCCCATATGTCTGCTTAACCTTTTAAAATCTACCCTCCTTATTTATTTATTACATTTTTATACCACCCAATAGCCGAAGCTCTCTGGCCAGTTCACAAAAATTAAAACCATGAAGAGCATAAAAACAACCAACAATTTAAAAACATGAATACAAAATACAATAGAATCATAGAATAGCAGAGTTGGAAGGGGCCTACAAGGCCATTGAGTCCAACCCCCTGCTCAATGCAGGAATCCACCCTAAAGCATCCCTGACAGATGCTTGTCCAGCTGCCTCTTGAAGGCCTCTAGTGTGGGAGAGCCCACAACCTCCCTAGGTCACTGATTCCATTGTCGTACTGCTCTAACAGTCAGGAAGTTTTTCCTGATGTCCAGCTGGAATCTGGCTTCCTTTAACTTGAGCCCGTTATTCCATGTCCTGCACTCTGGGAGGATCGAGAAGAGATCTTGGCACAACCAGGATTAAAATCACGCAGCAAAAATTGATATAGGTTAAAATATGGAATTAAAACAGCAAAGTTTAAATTTAAGTTAAATTAAATGTTAAAATACTGAGAAAATAAAAAGGTCTTCAGCCAGCGACGAAAGTACACTGTAGGCACCAGGTGAACCTCTTTCATTATTATTATTATTATTATTATTATTATTATTATTATTATTATTATTATAATATCCCACCTTTTGTCCAATGCTGGGCCTCAAGGCAGCATCACAAAATTTAAAACATATACATTTAAAACCTATAAATAGAAATATACAAAGTTCAAATTCAAATTTAAAATATATATTCAAAATTATTCATGGCTACCCTAAATGGGTTTCAGCCAAAAACATGTTATCACACATTATTACATAAAAAAATTACAGTTTGCGGTGCACTATACACAGCAATTACAAAGTTAAAACATATTAAATATATTCCAATATTAGAAGATTAAAACATTTATAACGACAATTTTAAAAGTCCTAGCACAGTTGAAGCTCCAGATTATTCGCCAAAGGCCTGCCGGAACGAAAAAGTCTTTGCCTGCCTCCTAAAGCTAATCAGGGAGGAAGCCTGTCTAGCTTCCCTGGGAAGAGAGTTCCAGAGAACTGGAGCAGCCACTGAGAAGGCCCTCTCCCCTGTTCCCTCCAGGTGTGCCTGTGATGGTGGTGGGACTGAGAGAAGGGCTTCCCCTGAAGAACTTAAAGCCCAGGGAGACTTGTAAGGCAGAATACGATCTTTCAGATAACGTGGACCCGAGCTGTATAGGGCTTTTTGTTAGCATTAAGGGTCTTCATTAACCTAGCCGCCTTTCCTCAGCTAAACTTCAAACTTGAATGGCCTCAGCTGTTAAGTGATCCATGTGTTAATATTGCTGATTTACACATCCCCCTCTTCATCCCTGAGTTTCTAAGTGACTGATTGAAAAGTGTCAGGATGCTTCCCACCTGTGTTCCTTAGCTTTCCCCAAATAATTCAGTGTTGGATACTAATTCAAATCAACCCTCTCAGGGTTAATTTCATAAAGCATGTCATGTTGCTGAACATACAAATCTCATTGACCTTACAAGCCTCTCAAGCTTTCAAATTCTGTAAGTTCTCACAACAGAATGTAGCTTTTGATGTAATTACATTAGAAGCACCAAGAAGAGCTATGTTCACTCTCTGGGTCTGGGTGAGAAGAACCCTGCTCCTCAAGAACAACCAAATTATCCAGCCCAAGAGGCCATTTCCAGATGAGTGGGGTATTTTCCTCTAGCCTGACTGAGGCCCCACAATAGTAGCAGATAAGTGAGGCACAGCCCAGATCACATCTTGGACAGAGGAAAATGTGGCAGTGCAGGTACAACAGCTCAGGTAAAGATGGGTGGTCAAATGGATGTGCGCTGCTCACATTCTTTCCTCCTGTCTTGGTCAAAGTACACAAAACATTAAATAAATTGACTGCAGTGATGTGGGCGTGGTGCCTTGATTTGGATTGGGAGCACTGTGCAGGCATAGAGGAGGTTTAAACCTCCCCCAGCCACTTGTTTCCCAAAATGTCCCCTTCCTGGTGTGCCCCCCCAGGAAAACAGCCTTCGCCTGCATTGATTCCAAATTTCAGGAAACAAAATTGCTGGAGGAGGGCCTTTAAAATGTCTCCTATCTATATACAATAGTTCTGACCCAAATCAGAACCCCATTTTTAAATTTAATTGAAAGTAAGAAATGTTTAATTTAGAGTAAGAAAAGAGAGGGGTAACTGCATTGTACATAATTTACATACTGTGTAATTTGACCCTAACTCAAGCTTATTGCTAAACTACATTTCTATGGAACCGTTGGTAAGGGAAAGTTGGCATTCATTTCTTTTACTGATCACTGTGAGAACAAGAATTACCTTAATTAACCTAACTCAAGATATTGCAGTATAACTGAGGAAAACAACATTTCTTGGTTAATGAATCTCAAACAAATTGGTCATGCAGTGGGCTCTGTGTAAGTTTTATTCCTTTACCTCTTTATCTGAACTGAGGTGGGTTATAAAAAATATTTGTTAAAAAATAAATAAAAGAAGTGAGCCCATTTTTGTATTTGGCTGCCCAGCCCTTTTAAGATAAAATGGGTCAATACACTCTATCAAGATGAATTGTCCTTGCAAATCTTTAATTACAGTATACTCATGTTAATGGTGTCATTATTACCAGGAGATGACCGTCTCCCAAGAGCCACGTGCTGAAGTTGTTTCCTGTGAAAACAATTGTGTGTGATAAAGCAGCTTGTCTGCAAATGTCAAAAGGAACCACCCGGTGCCTTTCAGACAGTCACTGTGGTTGAACAAGAGTTTACTGTGAGTCAAAGATGTGCCTAGTCATAGACAGAACCCAATAAGTTCTTTAAAAACAAAGACATACAGAGATAATTATAGCATGCTTGGTAGACTTGAATTGATTTTTCAGCAGCATGCTGGGGGTTAGCTCTGCTTTAACATCTGTAGTACCTGGCAATGGCTGCAGTTCATGCAGCAAAATATCCCCCCCCCCCGTTGCAATTGCTGTAAGCTTTCATTGGGTTTCAGATCGGGATCAAGACTGATGTTTCTGAAGGAACTGAATCAGGTTCTGATGTTTTGAATCCCTGTTCAAAATTTGCCCTGATTGCTCAACAAACAATACAGGTGTCCTAACCCAAGCCCAGGAACAGCATGAAAATGAAGGATTTGAATTTTACCAGAGTGAATTAAGCAAGGAGACCACTGTAAATGGCTTTTAATTATGCCCTTCCATAAATCAATTTCAAAGGATGTACTTTATTAGGCCCTATTTCAGTGGCTCTTGACAGTGGAGGATGGTAGCTCCGGTGTCAGTTGGGCAGTGAGTCCACTCCAGGTTTCAGTCAGAACTCTAAAGGAGCTATTCAAGGTACTTCCATGCCTTGGATAGCTCCTTTAGGGTGCTGACTGGTCCTGACTGAAACTTGGAGCAGATTCACTGTCCCTCCAGTGGTTTCTAATTAACCATTTAGTAACATACCCTAGACTCCTATGCATATCTACTCAGAGGTGGATGAATTCAGTGAGGCTTACTCCCATGGGAAGTGTGGATAGCAGGGCTCAGGAAATGATGGCTCTCCAGACGTTGCTGGATTCCAATTGCCACCAGCACTGGCCATTGGCTCAGCTGGCTGGGTTTGATGGGAGTGGGAGTCTATCAGCATCGAGAGGATCACAGGTTCCCCAGCCTTGGTGTATAGGGTTGCTGTCTTAGTAAGGCAATGCTGACTTAACAGAAAGGTGCTGCCCTGTAGCCACTCAACTCTTCAGCCAATCTCCAGGAATTAATAGTATTAGAAGTAAAAATGCTGAAAGAGAGTTTTATTCCCATCCCTTTTGTCAAGTGCTTTGATTTAAATGAGTATGTGTGAGGGTTCCCCCTCCCAAGAAAATCAGTACATTTTGATTTTGCACTGGGGAAAGGGGAGTAGTACTGACCCAGAGCTAATTTTGTTGAGACCAGGAGCGGGGGAGACTATAAGTTAAAAAGAAAAATAGGGATTGAATTCACACAGGAACAACCAGAAAAGAAAGTGTTGCAAGAGTATGCTAGCAAGCAGTACCAGCTCCAGGTTTCTGAGTGCCCTTGGGCAAGACCCCCTCATTAGGTCCCCTTCCTCAGTGAACCTATTTACCATCGCCATTGTCACTAGCTGCTCTTAATGGACCCCAGAACTGTTGTTTTTAAATGGATACCATTGTTTTTGATACTGTTTATGTTTTTGATGGTTTAAAATTTTGGTTACTTTTTAATGTTCACTGTTTTTAACTTTTGTAAACAGCCCAGAGAGCTTCGGCTATGGTGTGGTATACAAATGTAATAAATCAAATCAAATCAAATCATCACCCTCAATGTTACCACTTGCTTACTTGACAGCCAGTGAGCAAGCAGGTAGTGGCATCTACTGCTCTTCCTTCTCACCACCACCACCACTGTCAGAGTGAGAGACATGTGAAAAAGGAGGTTCCAGTAGGGAAGAGGAGGAGCAACTCCAGGGGTTTCTTGTTAGTGGGCCCCTGCTAAGGTGTGGGCCCTCAGCAGTTGCCTAACCATGCCAACCCCTTGATGCTGACCCTGTTGATAAGCTACACTGAGGGTTTTCCTAGGCCGTGTTGGTGGCATGTGGAGTTAAATAAATTAGTAAATGTTGGACTAGAAGGACCCTTGGTCTGATTCAGCATGGCACTTCTTATGTTCTTATGTTATGTATAACAAAGGCATTATTTCTTCTTCTTCTTCTTCTTCTTCTTCTTCTTCTTCTTCTTCTTCTTCTTCTATTAATTATTATTTTTATATAATAATAATAATAATAATAATTAGAATATATAATAATAATAATAATAATTCTATATTCTAATTGTTTCCTATTTGGAAACAATTGAAGATTTGAAAGGTCATCCCTCTTCATTCAAATATTGTAGAGCGTACTAATAAGTTTCAGATAATGCTTCAAACTTCTGGCTACCTCATTTGAATGGAGGCTCCAAATATGTTATTGGCTTTACCAAATGTGATCCCATATAGTTTTTACTTCAGAATTACTCTTTGGTTTTGTTAATATAAATAACTACTGTATCTTACCTTATGCTAAGTGCATTATCCCTACAATAAAGGCAGTTATGTCATTCTGAAAAAGAGTTTTACCGAAGCCAAAAGCTTGTCACCATTTAAAAAACACCAACTGGCTAGTTCTGAAAAGATAATGGCTGAGTGACTTTCTCTAAGGGCCAGTTAACATGCACAGCGGCCTCCACATGAGTGCCTCAGGAACCAGCCAGTGGAGGCTGGTGGCTCCTATGTCAGTGGGGCTGAGAACCTGCTCCGGGTTTCAGCCAGAGCCAGTCAGAACACTAAAGGAGCTAGCCAAGGTGCGAAGCAGCACGTGCCTTTTCAGAACTTGCGCTTCCACTTGTGGTCTATATACATGACCACAGCAAAGTGGATGATTTGTAGCAGACCCTGTTCACAAAGAGTTGAATACAGACTAAATTAGCTGCATCTACTTCAATGGAACTTGAGATCATTTACAACTAACTTTTCACACTGGCTTTTAATGACCCTTTTAAATCTCTTTTCTTCAGAGATTCATTCTCTGCAAGGCTCCCTGTCTAATTAGAGAATACAAACAGATTCTCTGTGATAAAAAGTTGTGTCCACTATTACAAGATTTTGTTCTGGAGGAGAGTAAGGTTGGAACTGTGAGCTCTCTGTGGGGTTAGGAATAACAGCCTCAGTTATGTGAAACAATGGAATGCAGAGGTGACTGCTAGCAGTGAGAGCTAAAAGTAGACACGATGGCAGGACCTTCCCAACATTTAGCAATATTTTGAATGAGAAACAGAAGGATTCTCTTTTGTTTGTATAATAGTTATGTTGGATAGACTTTATACTAAGCAAGCTATTCCTTCCCTTCCCTTCCCTTCTGAGAATATGCAGATTCTCTCCCCCTGATCAATGTAACACCAGCCAGTTGTTCATGCTTGACTTCTAAAGACATGTAAAAACCGATAGTGTCCGACAGAAAGTGACAGGGCTGTAGCTGAGCATTCTTTCATTAATAGTTTGCGTGGCAGGCCTGGTCAGAATGACCCAACATACTTTGATGTTGTGTGCACTGAAAGATTGAATTTATAGTACAATCCTATGCACGTCTACTCAGGAGTGTTCTGCAGTTACCATTGTATTACTCTCTGCTTTGCTCCCTTGGCTGTCCACTGTCCAGTACAGGGAGGGTACAATGACAGTACAAATTTGCAGAGTGAACCCCAGAGCTCACCTGAGCTGCTTCCAGGAGGCTTTCAGGTTGACAAAGAAACAGAAATAGTTCACTTATATTAAGTGGAGAATAACGGAATGTATTATCGTGCTGCCAGTGTACAGACACAAAGTTGGTCTGCAGGATAGATCAGCTTGGTTTGAACTGTTTTGAAGAAGTTGGTGGGGCTTTTAGTTAAACCAGGCAACCAGGATGATCAGGGATCTGGAAACAAAGCCCTATGAAGAGAGCCTGAAACAACTGGGTATGTTTAGCCTGGAAAAGAGAAGATTGAGGGGATACATGATAGCACTCTTCAAATACTTAAAAGGTTGTCACACAGAGAAGGTCCAGGATCTCTTCTCAATCATCCCAGAGTGCAGGACACGGAATAATGGGCTCAAGTTACAGGAAGTCAGAGTCCTGCTGGACATCAGGAAAAACTTCCTAACTGTTAGAGCAGTATGACAATGGAGCCAGTTACCTAGAGAGGTTGTGGTGTCTCCCATGCTAGAGGCATTCAAGAGGCAGCTGGACAACCATCTATCAGGTATGCTTTAGGGTGGATTCCTGCATTGAGCAGGGGGTTGGACTTGATGGCCTTATAGGCCCCTTCCAACTCTACTATTCTATGATTCTATATGGGAAGATCTTCATGGCCATACACAAAGTGTTTTCAACTCTCATTGGAGTTGAAATCTTTGGGGAAACATTTGCCCACACACAATAGAGACATAACTGCAATGTTATAGAACATAATTATCTACCTAAAAGCTGTTGCCACATATGGATTGAGTGGGAAGAAGCCATCCCATCCCATCTGTTACTTGAATGACTTGTACTTGGTAAAATATTGGAACCTTCCTTCTCTTGGTTTCTCCTCTCCCCCTCCCTTCCACCTCATGTTGAACCCATCAGAAGAATAACATCACTGGCAACCATTAGGAAAGTTCTTTTACCTTCTATCCTTGCAATAGAAAGAAAATAACACTGAAACAGAATGTGGAGTATATATATTTATTTATCAGCTCAGGAACAGGAAAACACACACACCACAATTATACACTATAACAATATCCCAAAGATTTAAAATTTTACCACTATAACTTCTGCGGTCAGGATCAGTAATACAAATAAGGCACTTTTGTATACATTTCCTTAACTTTCTTAAGTACACAACTTTTTAAAATTGGAGCATGAGGGGTATGCCCTGGGAAGGGTCCGCGATGGCGGCTGTGTCATATAACTGACCTGCTGCCACTGCGGATCCACCCTGGGGCAAACCCCTCATCAAGATGTACCCAAGGGGATGCACTAGCCAGGGGTAAGGCCGATGTTGTTCTGTGTATAGCTTCTTTGTTTGCTTTCTTATTTGTACAGAGGGAGAAGTCTAATATTGTTCTGTCTACAGCTTTCATATCCAGTCGGATGACTGGATAATTTCTATGTGGGAAGGGGTGATGTCCTACTGTAGGACAAAGGTTTGTACTTAAATACTTTCTAGCCAGTCTGCCCCAATCATGTTTTATGTTATCTCAACCGTTTGAAGACACCAGAAATTATTCCTGTCCAAACCTGAGAAATATTCAGAAACTTACATGGGAAAGCAGTGACTTCTTCCCACAAAACAAGGACTATCTGAACAGTGTGCAAGCAGATTCTAGTCCAGTGAATGACACACAGGGCCTGTTCAGGCAACACACTAAGTCATGGTTAAGCCACTAATTCTTTTGCAGCAAATGGTTAGTGAGTGTGTTTAAACCGTGGTTATGTAGCCACCTTGGTTAAGAATGGTTCACACAACATGCTAAGTCATGGCTCACATGACATGCTAAGCCATAAGGTTTAGCTCAAAATCCTTAACCACTGTGGCTTAGAGTCTTGTGTGAACAGGCTCCCTGTGTTGTGAATTCCTTCAGCTCTTCACCATTTCTCTAAATGTTGACATAATTTTGTACCGCTGCTTGTGGTCTGTTATTAAAAGCCCAATGATGCGTGTTATGTTTTGATGCCCAAAGCTTGGAGAGCACAAGGGGAATTTAAAGCAAATTATAATCTTCTCATTTTATGATGCAATCCTTTTTAGATTATCAGCTTTTTCTAGATAATAACTATCCCATATAAGAGAGTTTCTACGATTATAAAAAGGTGTAATTAAATAGGTTAACCATGTGTCAGAATGTTAAACATGCTACCAGTTGGAACTGGGTGTTTTTCAGGCATAATGGACTATAGAACGTCTTATCACTAAGTCGCTAGTTTGGAGCAGCCTGATGGTATCTGCAGCTGTTTGGTGCACTCTCTTTGCTTATCATAGGCACTCCACAAATAGTTCTGCTCTGCTTGCTAACTATGGAGTGTCCTAGTAGCTGCCATGGGGCAAACCACAGTGCAATCAGAAAAGGCTAAAGCAGCCTTCCTCAACCTGGGGCGCTCCAGATGTGTTGGACTACAACTCCCAGAATGCCCCAGCCAGGCTGGGGCATTCTGGGAGATGCAGTCCAACACATCTGGAACGCCCCAGGTTGAGGAAGGCTGGGCTAAAGGGACTAGGTTACCCAGTGAATTTAGGAAATTCATTCATTACCTATGTTAAATGTAGATATGATTACTTGATATTATCTTTATACTAATCTAGCTCTATTGCTTCCAGAGAGACTACACTAGTGCAAACGGACAAAGTATCACCCACTGCATGTATTAAAAACCATTGGATGTGATGATTCATTCCTTGCTGTCTGTGTATTACTGCTTCTATTTTTACTCACTGCTCCATGACTTTGTTTTATTAAAAAAAAGCCTCCCATTAATGTACATCATCTCCTTTTTTTTAAAGCAAACAAACAAACAAACAAATGAAGGGCTTCATAGATTTTAGATAATGTGCCAGTTAGTGCCAGAGAAAATGAGCCTCCAGTCTTGTTCAATGTGTTGTATCCATTAGATGGATAGCTATAATTTTCTCTAGCCCAAAGCATTCGTACATTTGATTCTTTCCCTTAGCACTGGAGAAGTGCAATCATTGAAAACTGGGCTAATTTTCTTACTATTAAGTAATGCCCAAAATAAGACTATCTAAATGATGAGATACAGGAGTAGAAATAGCATGTCTTCAGCTCAAGATATTTTACATTCCCATTCCATTTATATATCTCTACCTATAAAGCTGAAAGTATGCGTGTAGGATGTATGTGCCTGGCCCAGCCCTGGCTCTTCAGTACAGGCGCCTGAAGGAGTATTTGGTGGATGAGAAGCACAGGCTGAGGCAGTCCTAGTAGGATTGGCTAGAGCTGGGGGCATCCAATGATAACTGCTTATCTTCCCTCCTTGGTGATGCTACTCCTCGATGCTCTATCCAGGAGGAGCATTGGCAACAAGAGGACATCTCAGAGGATGTGGGCACCTGCGGGATGCCAAAGGCATGCTGGAAGGTGTAGTACTGGCATGTAGAGCAACTGATTTTAAATAAAGTATGGGTTAGCAAGCCAGGTCACTATCTCTCAAATTTAACTCAGCTCCCACTTTCCTAACTGCTCACTAACTGCCTTTGTTCTCCTTCTACCTGACTTTCTCCAACTGCCACTCACCCCACCCATCATTCCATTCTAGCCTCAGCTATCAGTCATTCCTCCATTCACTCTTCTATTTCAATGGTATAGCTAGGCTTTTAAATAAAAATCATAAACAATATTCAGTAATTCCTGCATCTGTCTAGGAATGTTGTAGTTTAGTTATAACAGGGGGGACACAGCATAAAAGAATCTCATCTAGTAAAAAAGCCTTGGAAAATAAATTAAAAACCATTCACGGCACTGGAAAGCCATTAATGCAGTCACTAGGCAAGACTGCCTGGGGGGAAAAATCCATAAGCAGGGTGGCACAACTAAGAAGGCCTGCTCTCTATTTGTCTCCCACCACACCTCAGATGGTGTTCAAAGGTTAACACATTATTCAGGAGCCGAAACTTGTACCTACAACTCCCAGCATGCCTTGGGTGGGAGGAAAGATTTACCAGGCTTTGGCAGCCATCATCTGGAAGTGGCTTGCCATCCTGGGCCTGAATGGAGAGTGCCTGGGGCTGGCTGCCTCAGTCTCTAGGCACTATTGGGAGTGAGAAGGAAAGAGGGAGCAGCTTTGTGCCTGTCACCGAGGGCAATGACTGTGCTAACCATCAGTCAGTTAACCACTGGCTCCCTCACGGCCTGCCTATGGGCACTGTGCAGTGCAATGCAGTGTGGACTGGCTTGGCCAGACTTGCCAGCCCCGGCACTTCAGTACAGCATCCTGCTGGAGCACTTGATGGGCAAGAAGCGCAGGCTGAGGCAGGTGCTGGCCGTCAACCCAGCTGCCCTCAGAGGCTTCCCGGCACATGCCAAGAGCCTCAAGCAGAAGATGGTCGAGTGGGCCATGGAGAGCTGCACCTTTAAGACAGCCCTGGCCTGTGTCGGTGATGTGTGTGTGAGAGAAAAGAAATGAATTTAATTCATTTTAAAGTTACCTCACAGGCCTAGTACCTACCTACCTTGCAGGGTTGTCATGAGGGTGACAGAGGAAAAAAAGAAACAATTTTAATTTGTTTAAAAGTTAATTCACAGGCCTAGCACTGGCCTACTACTTCAAGATATATATGCCTTGCAGACATATATCTTAGTGAGGCCAAGCAATGCTGGGTATATCAGCTAGGAGAGAGAGAGAGTCGCCAAAGAAAGAATATTAGACCAGCTCCCAAACAGGACATCACAAACCTAAAATCAGCTGGAGGAAAATATGTTTTAATTCACCTTTTCACTCCCTCAGTTTTCAACCATTCCTCAAAAATCTTTTTTCGGTTTCTAGTGAACACTTCAATGTAACTTCACATGTAACGTTACTCAGGAGAAATAGCTGTTTTAGGGCTTCTCTAAATGAGCCATTTATATCACAATTGTGACTAGGCACTCACGGAAGTTTCTTGGTTGATTATGAGACACTGTAAACCTCCAGTGCCTTTCTCATATTTTAGAAGAATTTCTGTGGCTTAATTTGAAACAGAAAAGAGGAAATCACACTATAAGAAGAGACAGACAACAGTGCCATCTTGTGGTTGTATAAATGAAACATATAGAACTCCTGGTTGAAGGGGAAAAGGAGAAGAGGAAGGGAAAGTGTGTGTAAAGAGAGCACTTTGTGATCGTGGGACGAAAACAGAAGCAGAAAGCTGTGGTAAAGTTGCAGGGTTTTCTCTGATATAGAAATGCTCTTAATATGTTGTATTTGAGAGCCAAAGGACACCTTATGCTAATCATGTAGTTGTAGTTGAACGTTAGCTTTTTATTTAGTCTAAGCCTGTATGGCCTGATTTGGATTCGGATCACCAAGGTCTGGCAGAGGAGGATTAAACCTTCCCTTCACCCATTTCCCCTCAAATTGCAGCTCTCTGCAGGCCAATAGTGATTCTGGATTAAATTATATGATATATAAATGTTACCATCAAGGATATGGATGTGGTGTATATAAAGAGGGTTTATTGATTCAGAATAGTAACCCTGAATGAATAATGTCTGAAGAATCCGTTATTCCAGTTATGATTACTAACGAGTCCTCCACTGCATAACTCAAAGAGATTTCCATTATTTATATACCAGCGGATCATATTTCATAGTTTTTGGCTCAGGACTGTGCTGCTACAGACCCAAGTCACTGTGCTTAGAGGATACTTACTTGCATGAATGGGCAGTGAATGAAAACCATTAATACCCTAGCATGCTTGGCCTTACTAGCACTCATTTTGGTTGTGGTTGTAGTTTCTTAGCGTATTTCTGCTTCATTTAAACCCATCAGTACTTCAGTTAGCATCTGTTTCTCTTCCCTTGGAAGGAAAGTTTACACATATTTCTTCACAGAACTCCAAAACTTACACCCTTTGTAAGCCTTGTGTACATAAAATAGCTCCTAATTTGGAAGCTTATGTTTCCTAAGAACATTTTGCTCCTCCCTAATGCTTGCTTCTCTCCCTGTCTCATCCAGTGGCATCCACAGAGAATTTCAGAAGTAAAAACATTAGGAAACATTAAAAAAAAAGTCTCCTAAATTGACTCACTAGATTTGGGGGTTTATATGTACTTTCCAGGCTCTCAGCCTTGGTCCCCTCCACCTGTAATATGAGGGATAATAATACCTATTTACTTTATGGAGCTATTGTAACATTTACAATTAGATAACGCATGTGAAGGACTTTGAACACATGAACATGCTATACAAATGTTAAGTATTCCTGCAATCAGTGGGCTGCTGTAGCGGTGTATTGCTCCAATTACACCAAACAAAAAGCAACAATATACAAAATGGGCGAAATGCAGATCCATGCTTTGATATAAATAGTGAGTGGACAGCCATCAGGTCTGAATAGTGTAGGGTGACCAACTGTCAGGATTTCCCCGGATTTGTCCTGTTTTTTGTTCTTTCCATGGTGTCAGGGGGGATTTTCTATAATTTTCAATAATGTCCTGGAATGACACACCTTTCCCTTTAAGGCTGCCATTAGCATGGCAGGAGGGAATGACATGCTTTCTTGAGGCACATCATTCCCCCACCCCGAGCTCCAATTGAGGTCTTAAAGGGGAAAGTGGGTCATTCGTGGACATTATAGAAAAGGCCCCAATTGGAGTGGATGGTGGTGGTGCAGAATGAAATCCTTTCCCCTCCTCCACTCCAATTGGGTTTTTTAAGGTGGTGGGGGAATAACGTACTTTCTGCAGGACTCAGAAAGCTGCTTCCCCCCACACACACACTAGGTGTCCTCTTTTTTGGTTTCCCAAATATGGTCACCCTAGAATAGTGTGATATGGTTGCAAGAAAGGCAAATGCTATTTTGGGCTGCATTAATAGAAATATACCTTCCAAATCACATGAGGTACTGGTTCCTCTCTATTCGGTCCTGGTTAGGCCTCATCTAGAGTATTGCGTCCAGTTCTGGGCTCCACAATACAAGAAGGACGCAGACAAGCTGGAGCGTGTTCAGAGGAGGGCAACCAGGATGATCAGGGGTCTGGAAACAAAGCCCTATGAAGAGAGACTGAAAGAACTGGGCATGTTTAGCCTGGAGAAGAGAAGATTGAGGGGAGACATGATAGCACTCTTCAAAGAATTAAAAGGTTGTCACACAGAGGAGGGCCAGGATCTCTTCTCGATCCTCCCAGAGTGCAGGACACGGAATAATGGGCTCAAGTTAAAGGAAGCCAGATTCCAGCTGGACATCAGGAAAAACTTCCTGACTGTTAGAGCAGTATGACAATGGAACCAAAATCGCCCCCACCACTGAAAGAAGCCTCTGCTGTATCAAAGAACCATCTTTCAGTGGAGGGACGCCATTGGGTTCTGACACCAAGTGCTGATGTTGACTTAGACTTCATCTTGCAAGGTGAAGAAGTCCTCTCCTTTTCCTAGTCAACCGCCTTTATCTAAGCAAGTCTGTCAATTGGGTTTATCCATACCTGTACAATTTAAACTTCTGCTCAATTGGGCAGGATCCTTTTGAAGTGCTCAGCGAGGGCAACCCTCCCCCCAATTGAATGGGTGTGCGTGTTTTCTGTCTGGGGGGGATCTTTGTCTGTTTCTTCATAAATTGTGCTAATAAATAAAGAAATGGTCATGTTTTTCTGAGCATAGTTCCATCGGCCATTAGTCTAGCTTATTAGAGAGTTTGCTGAGCAGATTTCTGAACTGGTGCCATTTCTCAAGAATTTCCTGGAGCATTTACTATAAAGTCGCTGCAGGAAACAGAGCTGTCAGCCTCTCCCCTCCCTCCAGTTCTCTTCTATTGGTTATTAGGAGGCTCACTTAGGCAAAAAGGGAAGATTGTGCACACATGACGATGCAGAATCAAGTCACATTTATTTCACAGCTCTGTCAAAGACTAGAGAGAGAATGAGAAATCTAAGCAGCTGTGGGTCTCTGGTGTGTTATTTGAAGAGAGCAGCTTGTAACGTACAAACATGAAAAGGGTTCTTGCAGGGGGGGGACCTCAGGAAAAGGAAAATACTTGCCTGTAGTGAATTCAGGCACACACAAAAATCTAGACTTTATTTTGAATATGTCTTTTGATTAAAATTCATAGTTGTCACATAAAATAAATCACCTCCTTTTCGTATAATATGACCTGAAACTGCTTCTAAGTGAATAAGATATGAACTCTAAATGTTCACAGTCTTTACCCTGACACAGTCAATCATATCACAAGGCGCCGGCATTGCTGCCAAGCTTTTGAGACGTCGTCATTCTTATTGAAGCTTAACAGCACGTAAGACCAGCTCTAGCTTGGAAACACATGTTTGAGTATTACGTATAATCAAAGCAAATTTATGATGTAACCATTAGAAGCAAACAGAAATGATACCTTAGAACGTGCTGGATTCTTATTAATTCTAGGCTGCTTTAAAAGGATTAAGGTTATCTATTGTGCTGGCTCTGATATTCCAATGAGGATATTATAGCTGTACAATAAGATCAGGTGCAGAGAAGTTGTTTTGATCTCAACGTTGTAGAAACAACTGGAACATAACCCTGACCCCCGAATCACAATGGAACCTCCCAGTGGCGCAGCTAAGTAAATTTAAACCGTGAACTTAATGATGTTTATGGGGACCCTCTTTATATGGCTTTGAGTATGAGTTCTGTGAAGCACACAACTACCATTTCTCTTCTCCAACCCCCAACTGCCATTCTGTATTTTGCAACCGCTTCTATTTTCCTGAACTACTACAACAAAACTGTTTGCTAATCCATATTTTTTTTAAAAAAAACAAAAATAATACTCTGAGCATACACGGTTGTGTTGGGGTGACTGGGAATGATGGGAGTTGCAGTCCAACACGTCTGGAAAGTGCCAGGTTGGGGAAGGCTGCTCTGTATATATGCTGCCCCTTGGATCTGGATGCAGTTATGAATGACATCATGTAATTCATGTCTGCAGGGTCCATTTATGCACGCACCTCTGCACCCTACCCTCCACATGCAAACCTTAGGGGCTGGCTTCTGCCCTTATTGATTGATTGAACTTTTTTTCACCAGCCAAACTCAAGGTGGTTTCCAAATGCAACCTCACAACAACATAAAATATCAAATTACAAATACTAAAACTTCGTAGCTTAAAATTAAAGGAATTTGGAGATAGTTCTTAATTTTACCTTATCTCTTTCTTGTCTCTTTACTGAATAACAATAACAATTACTTGATGATGAGCATATTAAGATAGCCTTTATTTTGTGGAACAGGTTAATCTGAGAGAGTCTTAGATGTTTTATCTAATGTTGAAAATATTAAGTATCGTGCCTAACGATGCTATGTGACTGTATAATTTCTACCTGGAAAAGCTTTCCACCCCACCCCCCTCTAGCAAGTTATCCAGATAAGATCCTTTTCTTGAAACAGAAGCCATAGCTTACAATCTTCCTAGCTGGAAAATCAGTTTGTTATGGTTCAGAAACCTTTCCAGTGGGACTGTATTCTGACATACTGTCATATACAAGCATCAATAGGTCTGACATGCGAAAAGGTCATGCCACCAAACATTAGCATTTCAAAACAGCAATTAAAGTAATTCATTTAAAAGAGCTTTATCCACATTCCCTGCAAATACTTGGCTTCCTTGAGGAGAAGAATAAAATGGGCTGTGCTCTATGCTATATGAGCTTGTCCTGTTGTCCTTCTTAAACCAATATGCATAAAAGCTTGAGATGACATTGATTTAGTACGAAACTGGTAAACATAACTGAGGTTACGAAGAGAGACCTCCTGCCCAGCAAAGTTACATCTCCCCTTTCTCACATTTGTGATTCTTATTTTTATTTTTAGTTCCTGCTATGATAACCTCCTATCCAAACACCACCTTGGCGACACAGGGTCAAAAGAAAGAGATGAGTTGCACAGCTCATGGAGAGAAACCCATCATAGTCCGCTGGGAGAAAGAAGACAGAATAATTAATCCAGAAATGTCCCGCTATCTTGTTTCCACAAAGGAAGTGGGTGATGAAGTGATCTCTACTCTACAGGTAATAGGACCTATCTGGGATGTGCCTGTGAATTTTGGACAGCAGTTCAGTGTAAGACATTAAAACAAAAACAAAAAACAGGCTTAGGCTGATTCGGAAGGATGTGTCTTTCTGCTGTAATGTTCAATCACACATAGGGATGGGGGAGAAATTAATTCGGTTTGCATTTTAATGTGAACTTACCTAATTTCATACTGTCAAACCAATGCATGAACCCAAACTCAGCTATTCTTCAAAATTCGCACTTTGCTGAATTTTGCAACAGAGTTCTTCAATTTTTTAAAATAAAAAAAATGCAAACAGTTCCTCTATTTGGGAAAATAATGTTAGAAATGTGTTATATTAGGAAAATTGCTGGCAAAACATGTATATTAGGCAAAATTGTGTACAGAAAATGCATGTATTCAGAGAAATGCCTACAAAATGCGTACACATTTTCACGCAAACTTCAAAACAAATTTAAAAATCTCATAGCGCAAGACAGACTGAACTTTTGATTGGTAAAAGGAGAAACTTGAGAGGTTTGCCCATTCCTAGCCATCCTTTATGAACAAGGGTATGTTCCACACTTTCTTCTCACATGGGTTGTGTTCAGTGAAGTCACCTGAAGTTATCCCAGGGTTATCCCAGGGTAATCGTTACTACTACTACTACTACTACTACTACTACTACTATTTATTTATTTATTACATTTTATTTATTATATTACTACTTCTCTTCCTCCTCCTCCTCCTCCTCCAAAGTGACTAATCTTCCTTTTCCATTATATATGAGGGTTCTGTAAAGGAATAGAATAGGACATACTCTGGTAATATTCACATGAACAAAGAGTCTGGGAATCCCCAGGCATCTAAGTATCTAATGTCCTGCCAAAGTGCTGCCAGCAGGGTGGGAGGAGTGATGGAGATTATTTCCCCCTCTCTGCCCTCCTTCCCCCCCTTTTTCCTTCTAGACAGGCCTCTGAGCCTGTGTAGAGTAGTCGTGCTGTCAGAGGTGGGGAGGCTGGAGAGGTCATTGGAAACATTTACCGTGCTCGCCAGACTTCGCTCCCTTTCAAACTTCTCCAGGTTCCTTGGAGGCCACTATTGCAATCTTGGAAGGCAGCCAGCGTGGCTCTTTCGATGACAGCTGTGAGGGGGAGGGATCAGAATCCACACTTCTCCTTTCAAGATCGTAGCAGTATTGATTGCTTCAGAAGGGGAACTCAGAAGAATCCTATGGTCCATGGGATGCTCTCCAAGGACCATAGGATAGTCTCTCCAGGCTTTGGCATAGTGCAAAAACACGACTGATTTTTTTAATAAATTGATAAGAATTCATTACAAAAGTTGTTATTGAAGGTGGCTTCTTTTGAGAGACTTTATATATTTACTTTATCATCTACTTTGGGTAGAAGCCTACATGATTGATGTTCACTAGATGGAGATCTCTGAGCCCTCTGTCCATCCAAAGCCCTGCAGCAAGAGCCAGACAAATGGGAGGAATGGCAGAAGTTTTTACACCATCCCAATCTCTGTTTCAGCATTTTGAACTAGACAGGCTTCTGAGCCTATCTAGTTCATTTGCTTTGTTGTGGATGGGGACAGGAACTGAAAGGCTTCTGGATCTAGCAGATTCATGTCTTTTCTCCTCCCTGCTCTCCAATGCACTCCCTTTCCTTCCTTTCTCTCTCCTCATACTCTTCTAAGGTTGCAACACCAACCTTGGCTGGGAGGCACGAGGAGTAGATGGGTGAAATCTGAGATTCCCCCCCTGCCTACAAGTCATAGTTCTGTCTATGGCTTTGTGGGGGGGGAGGGAAATCCCAGCATTCTATGCCCCCTCCCTTACCATCTAGGGGCAATAGGATTGCTCACTAAAAGTCTGTTGTCAAAACGTTTACAATATTCTTCTTGATGTACAAAACTTTGCCAAAGAAAAACACGTTCAAAATGGTCAGGAATTGGTGGTCATGACCTACAGCATAAAATATCAGAACCTATTTGAGCATCAATTTTTATGGGTGAAATTAAATATTCCATCACTACAGAGAGAAAATCGTTGTGCATTCTTGTATAAATGGTCTCTCCCCCCTCAAAAACCGCAGACAATGAGTGTAAAACCAATGTGTAATTGTCATTGATATAATCATTTTAATGTATATAAATATAGTGACATGTACATGTGTTTTAGATACCCAACAGGCAGTACAGGAGAGAAGTATTTATTGATTTGTCATGTTACATCTTTCCAAGTACCATTAAACCACACATTAAGTGTATTGGACCTATAAATCATATTGGTCCATCAAAATATTAAGAAGTGGCAGTCAATTTTAATATTAGCACAAGATCAGAATTGGCTTCTCTCTAGCAAGAAAATGCATCAGCATAGTGGGCCCAGAGAATGATTTAGAGGCTCATGACCTGATGCGGTTCTGCTGCTGCAACTAAGGAGATCTGGCCTCTGAAAGCTGCCTGGATAGAAGTCTGCCTAGGAGTCATACCTGGGCTGCTCAGACTTCCATGGAGGGAAAATTGAATCTGAAATAAATAAGTTAAAGAAGAGTATTTCTATACCAGCAGCTCTTGTGTTTTATTTGGCAGTGTTTGGCTGCAATCAATCCAATCCCCACTCTTTTGGTTTGTGACCACAGATCTACAACATCACTGTGTGTTTCATACAAGTCATATATACACTTACACCATGACTTATTGTCCACATAAAATCTCTATACTGCATTCAAATCGTGCTTGAAAGGTGGATTTACTTTCAATGTTTCCTATTGAATATATTTTCTTCTTTTCAATCTGCAATGTAGATTTTGCCAACGGTGCGAGAAGACTCTGGGTTCTTCTCCTGCCATGCCATCAATTCATATGGGGAGGACCGTGGAATAATTCAGCTCACTGTGCAAGGTAGGAAGAGGACAACATAAGGAAAAAAACACAGCTATTGTAGTACAGTAAGTGTATGTCATGCTCAGAAATCTGTTGCCGGGGTGTGTGTGTGTCTAGTCCCTAAGTAAACATAGGGTTGTATCCAATAGGTTGCATCCAATGTTAATCTGATTTAAGTTCCGTGCATTTCAATGAGTCTACTCTAGGTAGGACTTACATTGGATACAACCCATAACCTTAACTGTCAGAAATTAAAAACTGTTTAAGAGATTCAAACTCCCATTTGTCCAGTTTCCACTGGAACTATTAAAACAGAAATGCATTGATAAGCCTGGGATGTAGTGTTTATGGCCACCAGTTGGTTTAAATTTGCATTAGACTGAAACTGATACAATGCCTGAGCTATAAGAAAATGAAGGGCCAGTTTAAACATCAAAGCAACGTTGTGGAAACCAACATAATTGTGTTGGTCTCCATGATATTACCCTTATACATGCAGCGGGGTTCCACCTAGCTGGTGTCACATTTAAAGGGTCTCGTAATTTATATGTGAGCCCTTATCCATGCTGTGTTTGCCCACCAGCAATAGCAGCCATCCTTGACTTGCATCGCAAGCGTGCAAATGTTTCATGTGTTGGTGAACAGATGAGTTAAAAGCCCTATAAACCTGATTCTGAGTAACTGGTTCTTCTACATGGCAACTCCCATGTTTAGATCAGTGTTTAATCTTTATATATAAAAGCCCAATCTGGAATACTATCTCATGAATAAACACGTTGAGCGTCAGGCACTCTTACTTGGGAGTAATCTCCATTAAATTCAGTGGGACTTGCTTCTGAGTAAACAAGCATAGGGAGTGTACTGTTAATCTCAGTTCAGTAGCTTTAGGGTTTGCACCAACCTGATCTATGATGTACTATTTATTTTTTTAGTTATTTATTACAATTCTGTACCACCAAATGGTGAAACTTCTCTACAAAAGCCATTTGATTTTTTTCCCTTTTCAATAAGAAACAAGTGCATCTGTATTATATTTTGAAGCAAAATGTTTCAAGTGTAATCACTCAAAAGCTCCTGGCAACTCCGGTGTATTTTTGCATCAGTCTGCCCTCAGGCGCCCGGTACCATATTTGTCAGTGTGTGTGTGTGTGGGGGGGAATTGTAGTCGGGCAGGGGTTGGCAGGTCCTGGAAAGTCTGAGGTGACGCCCTGTCAAATGCCAGACAGTGGCAGAAATCAGCCACTGGGCTCTGCCTGCTCTGCGTACCATGCTTGCTCACATGCTTGTATGCCTTGGAGCGTACATATAAGATGCCAAATCCACTCAGGACTCACAAGGACCTTTCTTCCAACCCCCAGTTTTCTGTGGTTGCAGGAATCTTCAGTTCCTAGTTGTAATGCAGGTACATGGAATAGCTTGATATACTGGGATTCTGATTCTTGTGTAGAGTAAAACTGCAGTCCTATAAAGGTTCTCTATAAAAAAAGAGAAAATATATAACTGTTCTTCCAGAAGCATGACAGGTTTTTTTAATACTTGTATACTAGAACGTACTCTTTTATTCAGCCTAAGTAATTAAGCTGGAATGGCCACTCAGTATAGCCTAACTACTGATTCTGTCTTTACAGTCTAGTACATTCATATATATTTTTGTATGTATGGAGAGAGCAAGAGAGAGAAAAGTATACAGATACACACAAACGTGCACACACGCACACACATACACATGAGATTGAGAGAGAATCATATTTAATAGCATTATCTTTTTGATTGATTTTCATTTTGATATAGAAATCCCAGTATAATATGAATATTATAGCCAGAACCTGCCATGGGGAAAAATAGTGTTCTTTTAACACAATAAGTTGGATTACCACTACAATATGGTTCTAAAATAAGACAAAAGATGTCTCAAGCTAAATATTAGCTTTCCATCCTTAGGAGAAGTGTGTGTGTGTGTGTGTGTGTGTGTGTGTGTGTGTGTAAATGAGTGTAAAGCGCAGTGAGTGAGTGAAGGAAATGTCAAGCAATGTTACTATTGATGAGCCATATTTTTCGTAACATTCTAATTGCTGTCTGACTCCCCACTATTCCCTCCTCTTGACTAAAGCAGAGTTTGTCTCTTTGCCCAGAACCCCCAGATCCTCCAGAAATAGAAATCCGAGAGGTGAGAGCACGCAGCATTGCCCTCAGATGGACCATGGGATTTGATGGGAATAGTCCGATCACGGGCTATGATATAGAATGCAAGAACAAGTCTGGTAAGAATATGCTGGGATACCTGACTTACAGTTTTGTATGGTTCCCTACTTTGCTGGTTGCACAGATGACTTATTTTTAAATATTAAGATTCTCTCTTTTGGTCTTATTACTCTTGAGTGTGTTCAAATGTTTTGCTGACACCTTGTGTAAAGAATACTTTGTTTTCTTTTTTGTTTTCTTTTAAACTGTGGGCCGTTTCCATCCCAACAGGTCATTATAAGAACTTTGTGACATTAAGAATTCATGCCTGGATTTGTTTATTTTCTCCTCCCTCACCATCTCTTTTTCCTTTTGTGTTGTGTCTTTTTGACTGTAAGCCTGAGGGCAGGAACGGTCTTGCTTTTTTAATTGATTTGCATGCCACTGTGGGAACCTTTCCAGCTGAATAAATGAGTGAATGAAAGAATAATATTTGAATGGATTGTTTTCACCAGCTCCTTTTTACTAAGTTATTAGACAATAGAACAACAGAAAGCTGCCTTATACCATGTCAGACTGCTTGTCTGTGTAGCCCAATATGTTCTATTTTGACTAGTTGCAACTCTTCAGGTGTCAGGCAGAGAAAGTTCCCCCCTTCACTTGATTCTCTTTTATCTGGAGAGGATGGGAATTGAATTTAGACTTTCTGCTGACAAAGCACATTCTCTGCCACAGAGCTACAGAGCTTCTTTAAACAAGGAATTTATAGCACGTTCAACACTGGCCACTCACAGATGTTCACGGGTCATTTTGATGATGCCATGAGCCTCCTGTGCTTCTCCCGCTCCATTCCATGGTTTTAGCATTAAAATCTAAGCCTCAGAAAACCCGACTCTTCTGAAATATGTTGGGATTTGTTGGGAGTTCCTCCCATGTACAGGTGAAGTTGTACTATAAAACGCCCACTACAGGGAGCTGCCCCATTGAACTGTTCGGGCCGCGTGGTTGCTGCTCTCTTTTCTGTGTATTTTCAGCTCGTTTCAAATGCAGAAGAGACACAGGAAGTAGAGTGACAGTAAGGAAAAATGATTTCCCCCATCTGAAAGTCCTCATAGTCTCTTCCAAAGATACAGCTTTCTTCTGCCCACAAAGGTTTGTCTGAGGTTTGAACTCAGGACTTCTTGCGCTCAAAGGTAGCTTAGACAGCATCTGCAGGGGGCATAGGATTTTTCAGATTCCTGGATCTGAGGCCAGGGACAGCACTCCAACCTTGGACCCAGAAGTCTGGGCTTCCCGCCCCCTCTCCTCCCCCTTGCAGCTGGTGCAGAAAGAACCATCCTGGCTGCCTCTACAATGTTGCAAAGGCAATCTTAGAGGGAAGGTAAAGGGGGCGTTCCATGGGTGAGGAGGGGAGGGGACCGCTTATGCCATATCCCCAAGCCTCTCCTTCCCTCCCCCATCCAGCTAAATTGCAGAGCAGCAGCGCAGTCCATCTCCCACTCTGCTTTGGATACTTGTAAACCTCTAAACTCAGAGGTTTAGGAGTACCCAGTGCAAATCTGATAGGACTGCACCCTTAATAATTCCTGACGTGTATGGAACAGCTGCCTCCTGCCATCCTTCCTAAATGTTCTGCTTCCTTTAACCCTTTACTAGTGATGTTGCTGTTCTAGAAATGAATTCTATTGTGAGATATTTGAAATGGTATGAAAATAGCCAGCTAGTTGTTAAAATGTGTTGGCAAATATAGCTTATATGAGGATCAGTAAAAGTGAGGGAATGAAGTCTTTTAGGGGAAACCACAACTTTGTGGTATGTTACACAGGGGCAAAGGGCAGAGGCAAAGGGCCCCCTCCCAAAAACCTAGAACCAACCCTGGGCAGCAGGTGACACTCTCAATGGGCACAGGAGGAGCACAGTTTATTTATCTGTCTATTTATCTTACTATTTTATGACTTAATACCCTGCTCTTCAATCCAATATAACTCTCATATATAATATAATGAAACTATATAAACATAAAACCAAAACACATAAATAGAAAAAAATACGGTCAAGCAGCACAGCCAAGCATGTTGGAGAAATACACAACAGAACCAAATGAGTTCAAATTTTTATGAATCCGACCCATGGATTCTGTAGTGGACTGGGTTCTCCCCCATTGGGCAGATTCCATGGGCTTGAGGAACATGTTTTTAACCTTCGGGAATTTAGTGCAAGTTTCATCATAGAAAAACACACCAAAAATGTGCATTTCCTCCATAGGTTAAAGTGTGAAAATGCACATTTTGTGGAAATTTGTGCATTTACACACATGCAAACTTGTATAAATTTGCATTCATGAAAATGTGAATTTGCACAAATTTTTGGGCAGATGATGGAACGAAAGAAAGGCACCTGGCAATCCACGAACCCCAGATGGATTTTATACAATCTATATATCCCTAAGCACACCATACAAAACTAGCACAGCCCTGGAAAAAATCAATCAAGAAATCTAAAAATCCTAGGATTTTTTTAAAGGCTTTCACGTGGCACAACGTGGTGCCAGGTAAACCTCCCCATGGAGAGAATTTCAAAAACAAGATGCCCACCACCAAACGGCTCTCTTACCAGTCACCACACACCTTACCTTAAATAAATACCTCTGAGGAAGATTATAGCACGTAGTCTTTATTCAGTTTGGGCCTGGTTTAAAATCAGATTAATTTCAGATGTCTATCAGATGTCTTCCAAATCAAATTAATGCAATTTAACCAGACCATTTCGAAATTGGAAGTGGAATGGGGGATGGGTTAGCCAGCTGACAATTCCTTGTTAGTATAAAAGCAAGGAGGTTACTGAGCTAATGGGGCCATTGCAATTTAGAGTAATGCCTACACTGTGGTTGCACAAGTCACAGATATCTATTGGATAGAGACCTATCCAACAAACCCAGCCTGCAAAGCAAGGATTTTGCCTTATGAACTAGTTTTAGCTCCAATGCATTTCTTCCCTCTGCAGCTTGAGCAATTCCTTTTGCACATGTGGAACACATGTCATACAGACTTTTTCAAAATGGGGAGAGCAGAATGAATTTCAGTCACATAGTCCTTGATTTAGTCTCACCTCTAACTTTACATAGGGATGGCTGAAGCTCTCAGTTTTGGCTTTGCTCAGATTCTCACTTTTCCAATCTTAAGTTCATTCTGTCCCATTTCTGCATCCATTTGCAGCTTGGTTGGTTTTTTTAAGACTATGCAAAACTTATCCATTTCTGTGTGCATTTTTCTAATATACACATTTTAGTACATAATTTTGCCAAATATGCACATTTTTGACAAGCAGTTTTCATTAATACAATGCTGTTTTATATACAGATTTCACAAATACATGCATTTGTGTATGCACTTTTCCACTTTTTTGTACACATTTTTTTAAAAATTTAGATAACTGCATCATGAAATTCTGAGAAGCGTGAATATCCAAGGATAATTGTGTTCAGGTTTGCAAATTGATTTGGAAAGTGTGGATTTGGTAATTTCTTACTAAACAAAATTCTCCCCCATAATTTCATTTCATTTATTAGATTTCTGTATCATCAAATAGCCAAAGCTCTCTGGGGCGGGAGTTACGAAGATTAAAACTGTAAAAATTCAATATAATAACATAATATAAAAACAACATACAATATATATGTATGCATTTAATAATAAAAATCCCAGGACCTGTTAAAAAAACGGATCGTATGCTGTCAAATGCCTGGGAGTGGAGGGAAACCTTACCCTGTCTCTAAAAAGGTTACAATGTGACAAACAGGCCTCACTGGGGAGGGTGTTCCACAAACAGGGGTCTCGTTGTCATTCCCCAAGCCTCCCTTGGAGGACACACTTGAAGGAGGGCCTCAGGTGATGGGCATAGCATGTGGGTAGGTTTATCCCCTGTATACCTATACATTCATTTGTCTTACTCACACGTAGGGTGACCATATGACCAGATTTGCCCAGATTTGTCCAGGTTTTTGGTGACAAATCCAGGAGGGGGAGGGGAAATCCAGATTTTCCAAACTTCCCCAGCCAAAGAGCAGCTCTAATGGGAATTAACAAAAATGCTTATAACTCCGTCATTTTTAAAGATAGACATGAAACTTGGCATGATGGTAGCTCTTAGGTAGGGCTTTAGTCATACCAAATTTGAAACAGATCTGTTCATCCATTGATTTGTTAAGATTTTTTTAAAAAAATTGAGGTTTTAAAATTATTATTTTTAAAATTGTCATTTTTAAAGTTAAAGAGATGAAACTTTGCACAATGATAGGTTTTAGGTAGAGCTTTAGCCACACCAAATTTGAAACAGATCCATCCATCCACTGATTTTTATGAATATTTTAAAATTTGAGGATTTAAAATTATTATTTTTTAAAAATGACATTTTTAAAGATAAAGGGCTGAAAGTTGGCCCCATTATAGCTCATAAGGAGAGATTTAGCCATGTCAAGTTTGAATCAGATGTGTTCATCCATTTTTTAAAGGATTTTTTTTTAAAGTTCAAAGTTTTAAAATTATTGTGTTTTAAAACTGCTGGAGCCATATCCTTCAAACTCAGGTTGTCAAACCTCCTCTTTGGGGTGTTGCACATTGAGCAGTTTCAGCCCTTGGCATTAAGGGGATCTCCAGTCTTTAGGTAAGAAGTCCTGGGCAAGCAGGGCACCTTTCCTGTTGCAGATTTGGTGTGCAGTCGGGTACCTGGAACTCAGCAGAGGCAAGGCATCCACAAATCAAAATGTGGGAAAGGAGAGGTCAGTCAAAGCTGCCCACAGGGCAAAACAGAATGGGCCAGAGGCCTTTTTCTCAAATTTCCACATCATGGGCGGTGAAGGGTCGTCTTTAGAGAAAAACTCTCATGACCAACAGTAGGGTGCCAGTGGAGAGAGAGGCTCTCTTCTTTGCGGATGCCCTGTTGCTGCGAATGTTGGAACCTGGCATATCATTGCTTTGCTTCGCTACCACTTCCCTTCCACTTCACTTTGTACACTTGTGAGCTAGGCTCTGACTGCACTGCTGGGATGCAATGCAGAACATTTGAAATGCATACCAGAGAAAATTAGATAGACTTGTGGCTTTGGCTGGCTGGCATATCTCTTAGAGACAGAGTTAGACTGAAGACACAACTCAGAGATGGCTGTAGCTGAGCCCTGAGAGGCTGCTGTACCACACAGAGCCTTTTTAAGAGTGTCTCAGAGTCTAGTTTTGGTGCAGGCAGAGGTGGCTGGCAGTGGAGTTTTTTTTTAAAAAAACAAGAGTCACCGGATGCAACCAAGCTATAAGCTGTTGCCCTGCCCCCAGCCACTTGGTACAAGTGCACAGCCTGGCTGGACCATTGGGAGACTTTGGCAGAGAAAGGAGGGTGCGGGATTATTTAAGGCTGGAAATGTTGGCAGGCTGGCATAAGGCAGAGAGAGGCTGAAGGCAACCCAGATGGAACTGTAGCTTGGCCCTGAGGCTGGCTTGCCACACAGAGTGTTTTAAGAGTGCATCAAAGTTGTGCATGAGGAGAGGAGGTGGAGGCGGCTGGAGGCAGAGGTTTTTAAAGTATTGGGCAAAAGGTGGGATATAATAATAATAATAATAACAATAATAATGATGATGATGTAAGAGTCACCAGACATGACCAAGCAATAACCTGCAATAAGCAATATCCCAAGCCACAAGTGTGCAGCCTAGCTGGACCATTGGGAGACTTTTGGGGAGGAGAGAGAGAGATTGTTGGAGGCTGGAGGCTTTGGTTTGTCTGCAATGACTTAGAGTGGGAGACAACAGAGGCTGCACAGACAACCCAGAGACATCTATTGTAACTTAGCCCCATGGTGCTGGCATGAAACGCAGGGCATTAGGAAGAGGGTCTCAGAGTTGCATGATTGTGCAGGAAGTAGACAGGAGTTCAAAATCTGGATGTGCGAAGTGGTGCCAACACACAAGCCTTGAGAAGCTAATGAATATAAGTGAGAAGTGTGAATGGGCAAAGTAGTGTTCACTGCCACAACACCCACCCTAATGTTAGAGTAGAGAAACTTGTGACTATTATAGACAAGCTTTTTAAAAAAATTGAAATTTTAAAAAGCCAGCCATCCGGCCGGCCAGTTGCAAACCCTATTAACAACAGCAGCAGCTTGCAATGAGTGAAGATACAGTCAGAAAAGATATTTGAGGGAAGGGGAGAATGTAACACAGAGAGTATAGCAAAAGCTTCAAAGTACAGCAAAACCAACAAAAGTAGGAGTGAGTGACATTAATTTCAGATACATTGAATCTCTCACTTGTTCTTTATTTCAGTGACGTTAACATTAAGATGTTATGTAGAACAGATTTGTCTTAAATGTGTGCTATAAAATCAGACATGTGACCAAAGCTATGTTCGGGTGGGCACGCCCCCTTAGGGGACGACTATGTTGTCCTCCTTTTTGGTTTCCAAAATATGGTCACCCTACTCACACACCTAAAAATAACATTCACGTTGCCCTATGAAATGATGTGAAGAGGGATAACAGATTCAAGGCTTTCATTCTTTTAAAGTTGGTGTGGCATGGTGATTAAGGCCTTAGCTAGACCTACCTTTTGTACTGCGACGGAGGAGGGAAGATCTCACATTGTGAGTAACGCGAGATCCCTCCTCCATTTACACGTGAGGTGCGATGACCTCAGGAAGAGAGGCGTTGCTCCCGCCATTTTTTAATTTTTAAAGAAGACGGAGTGCACAAACGCTCGTGCGCTGAAGGTAAGGTTTTTCAAAATTTAATTTAGTTTCCCCGCTCCCCCCACCCTAACCCCGATGGCTGCAGTGCTCCTGAGGCGCGTTGTGCCCCATGCGTGTTTCCCAGCTCTGCGCAAGTAATCTCGCAGAGCGGGGTCAAACCACGGAAATGGGCCACATGTTTCATGGTCTCGAGCTCAGCCCAAAACCACGGAAAAAGCGGGCCCAAAGGGGAAGGCTCTATCCCGGGGCAAGGGAGGGATGATCCCTCCCTGATCCCGGGATCCCCTGTGCATCATCTGGATGCACAGGGACGATCCCAGGGTTTGCCCCATGATAAAGCCTGGTCTAGCTAAGGCCTAATAGTCTTGAGCTGTGAAACAGAAAACTCCCAGTTCAAACCTCGCATTAGTCGTTAACTCACTTGATCACCTCAAGCAATCTTTCTGTTAGCTTCAGCCTCCCACCTGCAATAAGAAAACAATCCCCAGGTAATAAATAATACTTAACCCTAAACATTACTGAGATAATGTATGGGAAGCACTTTGGACAATTCGAGTCTAAAGTAGGGATGGACCGATCTATCAGTTTTACTTTCTCCTGTATCAAATTTTATTAAGGCAACCCAGCATGGGTTTTAGCCAGATACAAGAGTCATGATATAAAAACATTACAGCATTGTATTAAACATCAAATATTGAACTTTTACATATAAAACATCATATATAGTGCTGGGATTTTTACCAGCAATCTTAGTTATCTCCTGTATCCAATCTTACTTTCTCCTGTATCCAAATGCTTAAAATCTCAAGTTATTTCCATCGTATATATCAGAGGTTTAGAACCTCAGACTCGGGGCCAGAATACCAGATGTGTTTGACTAAAGCTCCCATCCTCCCCAGCCAGCATGCCCAATGTCCCTCCTGGCTGGGGATGATGGAAGCTGCAGCTCAACACAGCTGGAAGGTACTAGGTTGGAGAAGCCTGATCTAAAATGTTGATTATGGATTAAGCCTTATGCTAAAACAAAAGGCTTAATCCATGGGGTTTTTCAGCATATAAAAAAACACATAAAATAAAACAGACATTTTAAAATTACTGGATCAAATCTCACCCATTTGCACTGCTTAGATTCAAAGGTACAGATAGGATGGAGACAACCACATTGTCGCTGTCTGTCATGTAGCTGTTAAAGATGAGGAGCCTGTCAGGAAAAAGTGGTGGCAGCCCCTGTACACAAAGCCAGTTTCACTTCCTCTCATCTTTACATTTTTTAAAAAATCTCAACTTCTTTCTATCTCGTCTATGAAGAGATTTGTGAATTCTGATCAGGTCGTATCAAAAAACAAACCAAAATAACTTATCCCCCATCCATACTATAAAGACCTACGTAAATGCTAATCACAACTACTAGGAGTAGGAGTAACAAGCGCAACAGCAGCACCATTAACAGCGTAAAGAAATTGTGTTCAAAAATGTTGTTCTGCATAGATCCACTAGATGGAGCAACATACAAAGTAAATAGGTGATTGTCATCTGGTAATATATAGGTAGGGTGGTATAGATGTAGGCCGTCATCACGGAAAACTCTGAAAGTTGAAAAAGAAAGAACAAAACTGCCAGATTTATTCATTATATAAATCTTCCCAATCCTGTTTTCTGTGAATATAACATGTTTTTGAGATCAGTGTAAATAAAAATTGTTTCAGCAAGTTCCCAACCTTGTAAAATTGTACGTAAAAGGTTTCTGATGCATCATTGATGAAAGAGACTCTTAGATCTCTTTCAATCTGAATTTATGTTTCGCACAAAGAAAACCAATTCAAATATTTTGGAGGGGTGACACAGGGTACAGTTTTAATGGGACTGTACCACTTCAGACCTCTGGGTGTTATTTAAATGTAGTAATATGTCCAAATGCATTGTAGGTGACAGTGATGCTAGAAATCATCCCTGCATGCTAGCTTTCTACAAGCAGTGAGTTTTTGATATGGAAGAACATTTAAATAAGCGCACGCACACACACACACACACACACACATGTTCCCGCCGTGTCCACTATGGCAACTATGTTATGAATGGAGTAGCCTCCCCAATGGCAGCCATTGTGTGAGAGTGCCCATGACACTCTTTCAAAATTCCAAATGTGCCTACTAACCTAAAAGGTTGGCGACCCTTGGTGGGGGCTCCTGATATAATACAAAAAGGCGTTTAAAATGTAACCCTGAACTCTTCAGATGATTTTTGCCTTCCTCCTCCTAAATCATCCCCATTTCTTTCCCCTTTCACAGCTACCACCCAATTTTAAGCTGAATGTTCTCATTTGAGAGTGTTTGATTCAGCACTAAATTAAAGGTGCAGAGATACTGCTTCATTCTGAGTTTTTCAACCCTACATAACCCCAACCTTCCTCTATGAGTGAAAAAACAGACCTAATTTTGTGATTTAATCTTTGCGAATTCTGATATGAGCTAACCACATCTGCCCCTCCCAGACTAATGTCTTAGTCAGAATGTCGGTGTCCCCTGGATTTCATACCTCTTTATAAGTTGAGTTCTCTGCTCAAACATATCGAAATGCATTTTAAAATGTGCATTTTGAGGGAAAATTATTGAAAACTACATATTCAATTGCAAATTTTCATGTGCATTAAAAATTGCAAATCAATCTTATGAGTGAATACATGTGAAAGTGCCATGAATGCAAAATACACCTATCGTAATTGGTACTTAATTTCCATTTGTTCAACAATGCATGTTGCTAAAACAATAAACTGGTAAATCCAATGAGATAAGATATTCATTAACATATAAAATGCATTATGCTAAAACAGCTCATATTCTTATTACCTGCTTAATCTGAGCTACTAAAACCCAGTTTACGCAAGAGGATAGTAAAATATTTATATAAAATGTCTCAGGTAGGTTTAAATTCAGAGAAGTCTAGCTGGGATGTGTAAGACTCTGCCATGGCAACCCATGGTTTACTGATAAACTATAAGCACTCGACATCACAGTCCCCATAGCCATGCCTCCAAGAAAGGTCAAGAAATCCAGGTAGCTGTATTGATCCATGTCAAGAAACCAGTTCTAGCAGTTTCATCTCCACCAGGAACAGATGTTTTGTAAACGTAACAATTGTCCATTCATGACCAAGCCACCCCTAAATATTTTGAATTACAACTGGGATAGCTAATAACATATATATTCCCTGGGAGAATACAATTTCCCCACAGCTACTGTGAAGATTTCAGCTAAACTCAGAGGGAAAGGGGAATTCTGAGAGGGGGCAGGCAGGTGACATCAGCACCACTGCTAATAAAAAAAAAAGTCCTGGCACTCTGTCCCTGTGAGCTCTCGGTTCACTACACCACTTGTGCCATTTGCTTATCTTTTCTAGAGGTACAGATTTCCAATTATCAACCAATTGAGCCATGAGGTCCTACTCCCATCTTTGGGCTTCTCTTTAATATTATGCAGGTTATAAGTGTGACCTGGAACCAAACACTGCATTGAGGCATGCTTTTGTTCAGGATACTCTAGTCCATTTCTCCTCCTTCCATAAAGATATTTTGGATTTTCACTGATTTGGGGGTTCTCCCAGGCCTACTGATACCTGCCTCTTGTGGACTGATGGTGCCATTTTGAATACATAATGACAAGCACCCAGACAATTCACTTTTAATATATATGATAGGTGTTTTTCTATAAAGTATAGACAGTTGCACAGCAAGATTGTTTCTGTAATCAACGGTATATGAATGAATACCGTGATGAAACTGTGCATGCACATAAACATCTGGAAAATGTATAGGATAGTTATAGTTATAAATAATGGCAGCCCAAAATGGAGTAGCTGGAGTCTTAAGGTTTACCCTATGATACCTGATATTGGAGAACTGTACGTTTTTGCCCAAAATTCTTTTTTCATATGGAATTCAGGGTGAGCCGTAATTTTTAAAGGAAGGATGATTTTTTTTACTTGTGCAGCAGCCACTTTGTTCCATGCTCTTTCTGTTCAAAGTTGGCACATGGATCATACAGTCAAGAGGGAACACTTTCTTGATCTTAAAGATTGTAATGTAACAATCTAACAGTGGAGGCCATAATAAAGACGCCCCTGCTCACAGGAGCTACCACGAGGGGTGTGCACTTCACCCCAGAATTATCTGGTAACCTTGAACATTTGCAGAGCATTCGATCTGGTAGGCAGGCTGGTTGGCATGGTCAGTGAAAAAGCTTCTACACCTGAGGCAGGCACAGGCAGGCTCTTTATTTTAGTGGCTGGGCTTCCAGTGCAGGGGTGAGTGGGGGGCTCCTTCCAATAGATCTGGAGGTCACCAGGTTGGAGAAGGCTGGAGTAGGGGGATTTTTAAAAAAATCCTAAAAAATCAAGGCATGAACCAATCTGATTCAATCTTGGCTAAAGTTCTCCTTAAGGCCTATCACTGTGCCAAGTTTTATCTCTTTTTCTTTAAAAATAAGGGATTTGTAAGCATTTCTGTTAATACCAGTTACCCGAATACTGAATGGTTCTTCGATGGGTTATGCAACGAAGCAGAGAGCTACTCTGAAATCAAGGCAGAAGATCACCTCTACGGAGCTCCAGATCAAATTCTGAGGCAGAGAAGACCCACTTTGCACACCCCTACCTACCACCATCACCTAATCTTCTGAAATTACACCATGGTACATACTGAGACTTTTCTGCCATGCTCAAACACCTTCTCCCACCCAACTGTCGCCACCTTTTCCTATTTTTCTTTCACATAGCTTCCAGCCTGACTAACAGTCCTACAAAACTTGCTGACTATTTTCTAACCTTTTTGGTTAGTCCTATTAAAGTTATTACCCTGTTGATGTTTCAATTTTTAAAATTGAATGGAGTTGCAACTATTTTCATAGCTAGGCTAATTTAGCAACATATGATGAGATTTTAATTGATCTTTTTTTTTTAGGTTTGGCTCATTGCTCAAAGTTGTTTTTAGATGTATGTTGTCTTTGTGTATATTGTCTGTTGTATGTTTTTATGGTTTTAAATTTGTATATAATTTTAATGCTTTTATCTTTTGTAAACCATCCAGAGAGCTTCAATTATGGGGCAGTATAGAAATGTAACTAATAGCAGCAGCAGCAACAACAACAAAAGAACATTTTGTTTCATCCTACAGAAAATGTGGGGGAATGAACTTTCTTCCATCTCTTCCACACTTTCCATAGTTTGTCCTATTTTTAATTGAATTTGTTTAATCCTGTAGTAGTTTTTAATTATACTGCCTATACTGGGTGAATCTTCAAGAGTCACATGTAATTTAATACTGAAATACGTAGATATTATGGATGTACTCCAGGACAAATTCCAAACTAATTAGTTTGCCCAGAAGCACCTTTGAGATCTAACATGTCCTTAAAGCTTTCGTGTGCTAACTCCCAACTCAACTCCCACCCACCTAACTCTCATCAGAAAGCTAGTAGGGAAGAAATTGTTTTCCAATAAATTTCCTTCCTGGCTTGCTTGAACTAATTAGTCCCAACTGTGGAACTGTCCACATTGGTTTCTAAGGGCTGAAGTATGATTAGGGATGTGAATTAGTTCTGCATCTTCAGGAACATTCACACTTAGTTTTCAGATAGATATAGTAAATGGCCAATTTTAATTGACTATAAGTATGTTAATAAAACCTGGAATATGCAGTATTTATGTTTGAAAATTAGTGCTGTTAGTTCTGCAGAAACATTAATATAATATAATACATGCTATAATATAATTTAATATGAATATCCATTTTAAAATTTCCATGGATGCAGACTGCACATTTTAGGTAAGCAATATGTGCTGTTATTCAGCTGTTCCTACAGACAGGAAAGGGTATCTCAATATAACACTAACAGCACAATTGTATGCATGTCTACTAAGAAATACGTCGTACTGAGTTCAGTGGGACGTATTCCCAGTAATTCTGTATAGGACTGCAGCCTAAATCACCTTTTCTTCACCTGAAATGAGTGTAGCATGAGACTCATGCTCGCATTTTTCATCTCCTTTCGCAACCTTCTTTTAAGGCCCTGGATCATAAAATTCCAGAACTGTGCTGAGAGAGTCATTCACAGTACCAAGAAAGCTATATAAATCCGAAAAAAATATAGGCATCCTTCTTTGTAATACTAAAAAAAGAAGGAAAGAGTTGAAATGATCTCTTGTTACCCATTTTTTTCTTCTTCAGGTTGCAGAACTCAAGGTAGCTTCATTCAACCACATTTGCTCATAGATTTCTGGTGTAATCTAACTTTTTTGTTTCCATTACCTTGTTAGAGAGATTGTACTCAGGTTTTCAGGGTGATCCAAATTTGATAATCATAATAATTGAGGATTGGAAATGTGTGTCAGCCCAGTCTGCAAACCTGTGCTGAATCTTTCTCAAGTTTGGGAGGTACATCACATGTTGATCCAAAACTCTCAATAGAACCTTCGAGGAATCAAGCCATAAGTGCATCGCTCTGTACATTGACCCATATCATGCAAATGTGTGGGTGGGGACAGTCAGCATGATCCTTCTCCCTCCCAACCATACAATCATTCCCACAGATATCTTAACAGGGCTTATATCAGGCATCTATTAATTTATTATTGTCATTATGGCTTCGTCCATTTTCTTCTGCTGCCCCTTATGCCTAGAAAGCTCTTCCAGAACATTTTAGAACTACAAGTTCAACCGCAGCTTTTAAAGCTCAGCTAAAAACTTTTCTTTTTCCTAAAGCTTTTAAAACTTGATTTTGTTCTGACTTTATACTGTTAGTTTTACCCTACCCAGTGCCTGTTTACCCTACCCTGTGCCTGTTTGCTTTCTCTTCCCCTCCTTATTGTTTTATTATGGTTTTATTAGAATGTAAGCCTATGCGGCAGGGTCTCGCTATTTACTGTTTTACTCTGTATAGCACCATGTACATTGATGGTGCTATATAAATAAATAAATAAATAAATAAATAATAATAATAATAATAATAATAAATTATTAATAAAGGTAGTGGTTAGAGTGTTGGACTGAGAGTTAGAAGATCTGGGTTCTAGTCCCAACTCGGACTTTAAGCTCACTGGGTGGCTTTGGGCCAGTCTCTGACCATCCACCTAACCCATCTCATAGGGTTCTTGTGAGGATAAAAATGGAGAGAAGGACAACCTTTCCTTGCAAGAGGAAAAAAGTCAATTTAAAAATGTCATAATAAAAACTAAAAATGGTATGATAGAAAGATAGCAGAATGTCCTAATGTGTTCAAAGAGAGCAACTAAAATGACCCAAAGAAAAGCTTCTCCAATCTGGCATCCTTCAGATATGTTGACTAAAGCTTCCATCATCCCCAACCAGCATGTCCAATGTGCCTGCTGAGTGGCTGGGGATGATGGAAGCTATAGCTCAACACAACTGGAAGGTACTAGGTTGGAAAGGGCTGACCTAAGTTGTTGATTATGGATTAAGCCTTATGCTAAAACAAAAGACTTAACCAGTGGAGACTTTTAGCATATAAAAACACATAGAAATAAAACAGACATTTTAAAATTACTAGTGCAATGTCCGTTTATCCTTATGCTAGGTGTGGGATAACTATGGAGCATTGCATTCATCCCAATCTCCCATGGGGGTCAAGCCCATGCTGAGAGAAGCAGGCACTCACCTTCCTTTAACTTGCCAGAGAGCTGGTACCACAATATATTGGGTGACTGCCATATGCAAAAGAACAGCTCATTCAAGAAGTCTGTTCCTGTGAGCATGTAATATGGGGGCCATATCTTCAGAACCAATTGCAGTCACGAGTCTTTTCTCCTTACAATTTTTCTTGCATCTTTTGAAGTTTACCTTTGGTGGTCTGACAACAGTTGCTGCTCCCCCTCCAAAACAATATCTGGCCCATTCCTTCATGTTACATTTTTCTCTTAGTCAGACTGAAAGGTGACAGAGAACCACTAGGTTTACAAACCCACATCTATGTGCAGATGCTAATTAACACATAAACATGCAAAAATGAGTGTTGTGGAGGAAATGAAGAGGGTAAAGTCCCAAGGCAAGCCTAGAGAACCTGTTGCTACCCACTATAACAATCTCAGGTATAAATTACTTTGTAAAATCTTAGGCCTAATCTACACCAAGCAGGATATTGCACTATGAAAGTGGTATGAAAGCAATATGTGTCAATGGCTCCCAACAGTTGTCAGTGCACTTCAATACCGCTACAAAGCAGTAGTGTGGCTCCTGCCTCTTATACACTGTTTTCATACCACTTTCATAGTGCTATATCCTGCTTAGTGTGGATCTGGCTCACATGGTGTAGATCGTCTGTATTATGGCTCACATGTAAAAAAGGGAACCATGACTGACTGTGTTCTTGCATACTTTTTTCTTAGGGCATAATCCTATGCATGTTTAGACTGGGGAATGCTGGGTTGTAGGGCTCTTTTTTTCTAAACAAGCATAGGATTGTGCCATTATTCATTTAAATCATTGTGCATTACCTTGTTGTTGTCATTTTCAAATAAGGCAACATAGAAATGTTAATTTTAAACAAAATTATGTTGACTGTAAATAAAGATTGATTGGTATGCATTAGCCAATGGGTGAATGCATTCCCAGGAGGGGGGAAAAACATTAATACTATTCAGATAGTTGGGGACTATTTTCTCATTAAAGAACTATTTTCTCAGTTCAGGAGAAAGTAGTGAAGGTGCAGTTACAAACAAAGCAAATGGGGATTGCTGGAAAGGGGTTGAAATATATAAAATCCAGTAGCTATGAAACACCACTGTGACAAAAGATTAAAAGCAGTGCCCATTACATAACTTATTGGTGGACGTGCAGGGCTGGCCAACCACAAGGCATTTCTTATATTGATGAGAACAGTGTGTGAGTTCTTGGGAAAGTGCTTGTCATGTCTAGCCCTGCTCCCCCTGGGTTGGAAGAAGGTGTTTCAGGTAATCAATCAGAATCAGACTCTGAAGTAGAGGAGTCGGTGCCAGACACAGGCTAGCCTGTACCAGTGGGGGAGAAAGCTCTCATGGGTTCTTCACCAGCTGGTGGTGAACTCTCTCCAGAGCTTATCTCTTCAAGGGCAAATAATAATAATACACAGTCAGTGGGAAGCCAACATTTTTCTGATGGAGAGCGCACTGACAGGTTAGCCAATCCTAGAGTACGCCACAGACTAAAACAGGCAGAGCGAAAGGAAGGCGAGAGAAAATTGGCCCAGCTCGCATCGCGTCAGTAGCCGCCTCAGGACTAGTCTCTCTGAAGTTAACACATCTTGGGAAAAGGCTTTCCATTGTCCTTGAAAGGACAATTGTCTCACTTAGTTTGCATAGTTTTGCCTAGGGGAAAGTTCCAAGAGATTAGACTCTTTTCAGGTGGGAAGTGATGTTTATTGCTTAAATAAAGCTTTGTGGATTACTTAGCAGGCCTTGTTATTGTCTCCCAAGAAGACAGGAGGTTTTTGAGAAACATGTCCTCCTACTGGGACTCCTATTGCAAGGCAATCTTGTGCAGGTGTTGACAGAGCAGTGAAAGACATCAAGGTGTCTTGAATGGGTGGACAAGCCTCACAGCAATGCCAGAATCACAAGTAATCACTGCATCTTCCTTCATTTCTCCCTTCTGCACAACTCTTCTTCCCTACCTTGTTGTGAGAATGAAATGAGCAGCCTCTTGCTTCAATCCAGACTGAGCATCAGAGACTCAGCTGCAGCAGTTTGAGGAGCCACTGCCTAAGGGGAGTCCAAGGCAGGAGACCTGAATGCGGTTTGCCTGATCCTCACTCCCACAGGGATGTCCACACACAACCTGCTCAGCAGCATCTTTTCATGTTCATCCTTGCTGGGGGGCTGTTGCCAACACCTTGTGTTTCCCCAAGAGCCTCTCTAAGGAGAGGCTTTGCCAGAACTGCAGAACCTGGGCCCAGCCATTGTCAACCGTTCCAGTTGGGAGGAAGCAGCAGTGGACAGCCCATACTTCCTGAACTAGGGTCATGGACGGTCCTCTAATAGGTATCTTCAGAAAGCCAGCTGCAAGCCAGATGAAATTGAATGGCAGATCTGATCCTGCCTGCTGTGCTATAACAATCTTGTCCTGCTTGTCAACTTCCCTGAGGCATCTGAAGAGCCACAATCACTGCACATAACTATGCTAGGTGTTCTGGTCAGTGAATCTGTGTGAACCTGTCCTCCATGTTGCATTTGAGTAGATTCAAGGAGCTAAGAGAGAATATAATTCCCCCACTTAATGTAATTTATTTTGCCAAAGTTGTTTAACTTCAAAATGCAGTGCTGTTTGTTGGCTTGGGGTTTTGTTAAATGTTTGAAACAAATAGAAAAAAGAAACAAGGAATGGAGGGGCATTAATTATCTTTCCCACACTTCTTTTAAATAGACTCCTGGGATTCTGTCCAAAGAACCAAAGATGTTTCCCCACAACTGAACCAGGCCACTATCATTGACCTTCATGCTTCCTCCACCTACAACATTCGCATGTACGCCAAAAACCGCATCGGCAAGAGCGAAGCCAGCAACGAGCTCACTATCACCACAGACGAAGCAGGTAGGTTCTGCGTTGGCCCTAATTAAAACTAATCTTTAATGGTATTCATTGTTGGACGTGTGCATTTTTGGTGTTTTTGTTTTACCAGTTGGTACCATGCCAAGGAATGTCAAGAAACCTCTCTACATGTGACACATTGTTGTGCAGGGTACGAAGAAAATTCCTCAAACATCTTTTCAACTTAACAGTCTAATATTGTGCACTTGAACCCACATGTAAGCCCCTTAAATATACAAAAGTTCATAATTAATACTGGTTTGGATTTTAAGCCCAATTAATCTTTTTGTCTAAAGACTTTGCCTGAAGGAGATTGTAAACATAAGGTCACATCATGAGATAAGTAAGGCTGTGATCCTAAGCACGTTGAAGTAAATAGTATTGAAATACATGCTTAGGCCTTAGTTAGACCTAAGGTTTATCCCGGGATCATCCCGGGATCATCCCGGGGTCGTCCCTGCCTGTTCCTGGGATACCCTGTGTGTCATTTACATGAACAGGGATGACCCCAGGATGATCCCAGGATAAACCTTAGGTCTAGCTAAGGCCTCTAATAAAGTCAGGATGAAAGCTCTTGTTGACTTCTGAGATTACAGCAGGTGAGAAGCCTGATAGTAGGTTTCACTACTTTCTTATAGTTTATGGTGTCCATTTTAGGTTGAAGTTGTTTTGTTTTTAATGTTGATGTCATTTCCTAGATCCCTTAAGGAGTCAATGTTCTGTTTAGGGTGGGAAATGCGGTAAGGAAGCCAATGTTATTTTATACAAGGGAGGTGTCAGTTCTAGTATGAATGGAATGCTGCCATGAAGAACCTCAGCTGCGGGCCTTCTCTGTGGTGGCACCCACCCTCTGGAGGACCCTCCCTCGTGTGGTTCGGGAGGCGGAAAACATAATATCTTTCAAACATCTCCAGAAGACATACCTTTTTCTGCAGGCTTTCCCTGGTTTTTAATGCAGCTAGTTTTACATTGCTTTTTAAACTTTTAATGTTTTAAATTTATTGTATGGTATTGTATAGTTTTTAATTGTGCACTGCCCAGGGAGCTTCAGCTGATGGGCAGTATAAAAATGTAATAAATAAAAAAATAAAATAGTATGAGAGTAGCTGCAAAAGGTGCTAGTCTGAAAAGGCCGGCCTGAGACTTTTTGTTGCCTGAGGTGAGGGACAAGATGGCGCCCTCCCTCAGTTCATGTACAAAAACTAACTTAACTGGAAATTGAATTTTACTTCAACACTAGCAATGGGAGAGTGTCTTCCACAGCACCTGAGGACAGCAGGCTAACCTAGGGCTCATCTACACCAAGCAGGATATTCCACTATGAAAGCGATATATAAAAGGCAGGAGCTACACTACTGCTTTATAGCAGTATTGAAGTGCACTGACAACTGTTGGGGCTCATGACACATACTATATACTGCTTTCATATCACTTTCATAGTGTTATATCCTGCTTGGTCTAGATGTGCCAAGGGACCCAACAGTTGTCAGTGCACTTCAGTACCGCTATAAAGCAGTAGTGTAAATTCTGCAGTGCACTTCAGTACCACTATAAAGCAGTAGTGTAAATCCTGCAGTGCACTTCAGTACCACTATAAAGCAGTAGTGTGGCTCCTGCCTTTTATATACCGCTTTCATACTGCTTTCATAGTGGAATATCCTGCTTGGCGTAGATGAGCCCCTAGTGGCCACAGGGAAGGGTGCATGGTAATACCACACTGCCCTGCATTACCTCAATGCCACTTGCTAGCATCTGCACTTGTACCACTTCACTCTACCCAAAGGAAAGCGATAGCCCTGCAGACTGAGCTGAATAAGGAAATGTAAGGATGAGACCAGAGAAGGCATATTGTAAGGAATTGTCTTTTGTGGAAAGGCATACAATAAGGGAAGTATCTTGTTGTGGATGTGAATTAAGAGTGTCAAGGCATAAAATTGGAATGAAGTATCGGTGTGGTAGAGTGAAGGAAAAAGCATGCATCCACAGGAACCTCCGGAGTAGGATAATCACTGTAAATTAGTTGTATGCTTCTCAGCTGAATGTACTCAACGTTAGTGAACCCTTTTGCTATTAGTGCCTGAAAGTTTATTAAATTTATCTTTACTTTTGATTAAATAGCCCATTAAATTCATATTAAGGCTAAAAACTATATCAACACTAGGTGCAGAATCTGACAATATTCTGACATGTTTTCAATTGCATGCTTCCTGTCCCTGCATATTCCAGACACAGTTCATATTATCTAGCAACTTGGATAACAATTGTGCCGTATACATTCTGTCCTTCCCTCTAAGTATATACTAAGACAAATTAGTAATAAGTTCTTTACTCCTAATATGTAAACTTGTCAGGGTGGAATATTTCTCCAGTCAGAACATAAAACCATTGAATGAGTCAAGAGGGATAGATCTATTTGTTTCAGTTTTTACAACTTTCAAGCTTTTTGAAGCATTTATTTGCCCAAGCCCATTTCCACTTCAGTTTGCTTTTTTGTTAAATAAAAGGTCTGCATGAAAATATTTTATATTTATGCACATTCCTACCTGTCTCTCAGAAACACACATGTGCATACAGTGCGCGTGCGCGCGCGCACACACACAGACACTTAGATTACCAGTAGTATTTCTTATCTGTAGGTTTTCATTTAGCTGAAAATTAACGTTCCAGCATAATCAACTGACCTTAATTTGCAGATTAGCTTCCCCATTAATAATGTGCAACCTGAACGTCACATTACATTCTCTGCTATGTGGCCTATTTTTGAGATGAGTGACCTGTCCTTTTGCTCTCATTATGAAGCTGTCCATTCTGAGTGAAAGGCCAATTATATGGGGCCACCATCAAAAGCATCAGATTTTTTTCAGGGTGAAACCAGAAGGGAGAGAAGGTCAGGATTTTCTTCCACAGAGCTACAATATTTGTTGCCTTGACATCAGCTGGGAGCACATGCACAATGCACGGAAGTGCCACCATTTGTCATTGTTTATTTTAGTTCATTGCTTTTACCTCAGGCGTGTTAAATGAGAATGGATTCCCAAACATCTGAGAGAAGCCCGAGGGCAGAGAACATAATGAAGGCTTTACAAAAACAACATAGTTAAATATTAAATAGAAAGGCAGAGGAGGGAAACCACACTGGCAAAGGTGTCCGTTGAGTATCATCCTTTTTTGTGGCTTCAAGCTACCTTCCTCTTTTATCCAAAGGTGGCATATAAAGAGGGGATCTCCCTGCAGCAAGAGGGGAATCGTGGCATATAGACTGACCTTTCATTAATTTGCTGCTCACGGCTCTCATAGGCTCTTCTACCCATCTCCGTAAGCTGTAATAGAAACGTCTCTCCATATCAAGCCAGGAAAGCTTCATTGGTTCCAAAAGTAGAGCAAAAGTCTTGTGTAAACTTAAGCTTCCCCCTGCACCTGCCCTGCAGCTACCTGTATCCCACAGAAAACCAGTAGAAACCATATGAATATGGAAGTGAGAAGAGGTTTTCTTATGGTTCACTACTTGTTGTCTGAGAATTTTGACTGTTTTAAATTGAAAGCAGACACTTCACTTGGATCCTAAGTTACATTTACACAACAATCCTGTAGCTCCTAGATGGCATCTGAAGGGCCATTGAATGCTGGGGATTTCCTGCTGTGAGGCCCTAAGAGCTACAACCTCAGATGGGGAAATTTGAGTGGGGATTTGCCCACCACCACCAAGCCCCGCAGAGCAGTCATAGAAAGATCTGTGGCAGCGCCATGGCAACACCCTTTTCAATGGGAGGGGTGGACGGGATGGGGAGGGGTGAGGAGACGAGACGAAACACCATGGATTTGCCAAGTCCAAATGCCTCACAGCCACCTCTGCCAGCACCATTCATTTGAAGAATGAAAAGGCTAAAAAGGCCTCTGCTGGCTCCTGTGACCTCATTGGCCAGGGCACTCTGAAAGCAGGATCTGATTGGTTCAGTTTGCTAGCAGCATCCCTTTCTGCTGGGCCCTTGCTGGCAGGACACGAGATATTCAGAGCACTGTGTCATCAGGGCACTCCATCAGCTGGGTATCTATCCTGTAGGATTGTGCCCAGACTTAAGGAAGTGCATGGAAAGAAGGTTTCTGATTCCCCACCCCCACCCCCTGCAGCCACCTGTATCCCACAGACAACCTCTCTAGAAGGTTGGGTGGTGCTCCTGAACAATGAGAGAAACAGGAGATGGCATACTTATGCAGCCCTTGATCTGTGGTCAGACACTCCCTGAGATGTTCTTCTACAATGAAGTAGAATGATGGCGGGGGTGGGGGGATCTGATTCTATGTTGCCTGTAACTGCTTGGGCCTCCCACTTAACTGCCTCCCACAGTTAAGTACTGTATATTAGGGTGACCAACTGTCAGGATTTCCCCAGATTTGTCCTGGTTTTTGTTCTTTCCATGGTGTCGGGGGATTTTCTATAATTTTCAATAATGTCCTGGAATGACACACCTTCCTCTTTAAGGCTGCCATTAGCATAGCAGGAGGGAATGACATGCTTTCTTGAGGCACGTCATTCCCCCACCCCGAGCTCCAATTGAGGTCTTAAAGGGGAAAGTGGATCATTCGTGGACATTATAGAAAAGGCCCCAATTGGAGTGGATGGTGCTGGTGCAGAATGAAATCCTTTCCCCTCCTCCACGCCAATTGGGTTCTTTAAGGTGGCGGGGGAATAACATACTTTCTGCAGGACTCAGAAAGCTGCTTCCCCCCACACACACACTAGGTGTCCTCACCCTACTGTATATCTCTCAGCTTCCTAGGGGGCTGTCTTCATGGTGCTGAGTTGGCGGCGCTCCGCTGCCAAAACCTACAGTATCGTTGGTGTGGGGAGGCAGAAAGTTATGTACATGGAGGAAGGCAGTGCAGGCTTTCCGGGGGCCATTAGGCTCACCAGGCCTGCCCCCTCTCCCTCCTGCGGCTTCCAGCAACCAATGAGAAGTTCCCTTCTACCCAGAAATGCCCCCAGTGCAGTACCCGAGCAAGGACAGACGGGAAAGAGCCACACTGACCTCACTCGGAGAGGACCTTCAGCTCTTTGCTCCAGGGTGGCTTCAAATTGGTGGCTGCATCATATAAATGACACAGTGCAGATTCAGAGCCACTCTGGGGCTTCCAGGGAGTATAGACAGCCCCTAAATTTCTGTTTGGCTACTGAATAGTGTAATGCTGGAGTAAACTGTATGTCTGGAGTCTACAGACAACAGCCTTTCTATGCAGATACAGATATCACAACGTGATATGCTTCCAGAATTGAACTTATGACTCTGTTGTACCAGAGGTGCTATTAATCTAATTTCAGTATCCCATCACAAAGTATGTATGCACCTTTTACTATTTATTCTTACTGAACCTTTTGCAAGTGAGCTTTAATGAGAATTTAATGGATGCTATATTTTTGTTGGGGTCCAGGAACAACATTAATCCTAAGCAATCCACAACTCCCTAACTAATTTCATTTCATGTGTCATATCCCAATCATCCTCTCACACCCAAATTTCTCCATAACATTATCTTGGATGCCTTCTTCTGTTTTCACACTCATGGATACCATGGGCACATGGTCGAGTGTGTCAGCAAAGCCAGGATTTCTATAGATGTATTTCATTTTGAAATGTCTTACATCTTTTGGCAACCTGATTCAGGTGTTCTCCCCTACCCCTGTAATTACCTTTGTGGGAGGGGGAGAGGTTGTTGTCCCCCTACTACCACCACTACTACTACTACCACCAGCAGCAGCCACTTGCCTCTGCTCCTCTTCCTGCAGTCCTTCCTTGTGTTGGGGGCTGCAGTGAAGAGTCTTTTCTACTCAAGAAGGCTCCCTGCATGACTTAGAACTCTGAAAGATCAGGTTTCTAAGGGGCAAACTACGTGTTACGTTAATTGTGTTGAGTGTAGCTTAGCCTGCTCATTCTCTTTACTTTAGTGTAACTGCACACAACCCCGATTTAGATCAGGGCCAGTGTGCACTGGGAGGGGAGGATTACACTTGCCTCAACTCTCTCTCTCTCTCTCTCTCTCTCTCTCTCTCTCTCACTCACTCACACACACACACACACACACACTTCCTGAATTTTCATACCTATGCAGGTATTAAAAACGAAAGAAAGAAAAAGTCTCCATTGGAGTCAATGGAGGTTTTCTTCTCTTTTTGTAATCCCCACATGTCCCCCCCCCCATCCGAATTTTGGGAAGAAAACAGGTGTAGGGGAGTTTTACTCCTCTCCAACTAGTGTGTGCGGGGTCCCAATCAGAATCAGGGTCATGCACAGTTGCACTAAAGTAAAAACAAACAAACACTGGGCTCAGCTATACACTACTCAATTAATTAATGTGTAGTTTGACTCTAAACTTCATGGGGGAGCCTCTACCCAAGTAGAAAAGGCTCCCTGCTGCAGCATTTCAGCCTGCCAAACATAGAAGGGGTACAGAAAGGGTGACGGGGCCAGTGTGCTCATCCCCGCTTTCCCATTCATGCCCTGGTAATCCCATGGTGGGAGAGAGGACGAAGGCCCGAAGAGAGCTGATGTTTTCTGTGTTTGGTTACACTTTTCATTGCTTTGTGTATTGCCATATAAACCAGCATTTTAGAGGTTGTGAATACGCTGTGATATATTGAGAGGGGGGTGGGGTTGCAGCAGAATATAAGAACTTAATTTGTTGATTCATGTGTTTGCTTCTCAACAGCTCCTGATGGTCCCCCTCAAGATGTTCAGCTTGAGCCCATATCTTCACAAAGCATTAGGGTTACCTGGAAGGTAAATTAGTAATGTACAATGGGGGAGGGGAAATAGCCTCTTAAACTTTGTTGGGATGTATATCACTGTATTATTGATGTAGGAGCCCACAAGGCTGTATCAAAAAAGAGATACATAGTTTGATGAATTTATACACCCAACGCTTGTGGCTAGATTTTCAAAAATTACTTTGCTACTGAATGTAATTGCGTGCTAAATTAAATTTGCATGCAATTATATGTGCTTATGATTGTGCCCTTTTGAACATCTTATTACTAGAAATACAGCTGCAGTGTGGAGAAGGAGTACATAAGTACTGGATTTTTGGTCATTACTTGTGTAGAGAGCTTATACAACCATGGCCAGACTCAGCTGCCCGCTTTGCACTATCACAGCGGGGGGAAATAAGCCATGGTAGCCTATTTACCCCCACTGAGATTATGTGAACTGCTTCACTTTGTCCCATAGGATGACACCATTTTTAGAGAAATGGTAGTGGAACCTCTGAATGATAATGCACATTTCTGTGCACCATATACTTAGTTAATATTCAGGGAAATAAAATATAAACCCCAAAGATTGAAATACACATGATGTATTTGAGGTTGAGCTATATAAGAAATGAATGGCAAATTATGTAGTTCTGCAACCAGTTCTGCAACAATAACAGTTTTGCGTATATCATTTATAAAGCTGCAGAATTTCTGTAATTTTAAGGCACAGAAAATGGGGGATTTTTACTTTTTTTTAAAAAAAGTACTTGACAAACGGAGTGAAATAATCAACCAAAAGGAAAAAGGGGAAAATTATCTCCGGAAATTGGAATCTAAGCTGGGAAATAGACTGCATATCTTCACAGATACTAACAGGGAATAATTGGCTGTCTAGGACAGCATCTGTGAGAAATGGAATTTAAAAATAAAACTTTCAAATTTGAAAACCAAGTCAACAACTATTAACAACCTCATTGGTCAGACACGATCAGTAATAGGGAAACTGCTCTGCACTGCTGCAGCTTGGGAGCTGAGATAATATGTGGTGGCCATGTACCTTGTGTCTCAGGAAGAAAGCTTTGCATCCAATCCTACAAATGCCAGCTTTGGAAATGTAGATCAGGGGGCTGGGTTTACAGTCATCCTTGATTTTCACTGTTTTTAGGGGGATTCACTCTAGTGATTGCTTCAGGTCTAAGCTTCCTTTTCCTAACAGGATAAGAAAGATCTCTAGTTCTGCTTTTTCTCCTGACTTGCTGTTATGCTTTGAAATCCTTTCTTCAATTATCATATGTATTAATAGGGTGACCATATGGAAAGGAGGACTGGGCTCATGTATCTTTAACAGTTGCATAGAAAAGGGAATTTCAGCAGGTATCATTTGTATGTATGCAGCACCTGGTGAAATTCCTTCTTCATCACAACAGTTAAAGCTGCAGGAGCTATACTAGAGTGACCAGATTTAAAAGAGTATACTCTAGTCACTAGAGTACACTCTGGTCACTCTAGTATAGCTTCTGAAGCTTTAACTGCTGTGATGAAGAGGGAGTTTCACCAGGTGCAGCATGCATACAAATGACACCTGATCGAAGTTCCATTTCTGTTCAACTGTTAAAGATATAGGATCCCTGTCCTCCTTTCCATATGGTCACCCTAATCATAGTGCTATATCCTGCTTGGTGTGGCTCCTGCCTTTTATATACCACTTTGTCAGTTTATAATTTATGTTGGCAACATTATATTGCATTCAAAGTGGATACAACTTGTATCTTTTTTAGGCTCCAAAGAAACACTTTCAAAATGGAATTATTCGTGGATACCAGATTGGTTACCGGGAATACAGCGCAGGCGGCAATTTTCAGTTCAACATCATCAGCATCGATACCACTGGAGACAGTGAAATTTATACTTTAGATAACTTGAAAAAATTCACGCAATATGGCATGGTGGTACAGGCATGTAATCGAGCTGGAATAGGGCCATCTTCTCAGGAAATTATCACTACTACTCTTGAGGATGGTAGGTAGTACCTGTGTAAATGCCATATTGTGATCAGGTTGACATAGCATAGGTGCGAAAGCAAGGAAAACCCCGTAGGGGAGTAAAAAATAGCCAAAGGCAAGGGTGGAACCAAGTAATCTTCAACAATAATATTAGTACAAGTTTTATTAAAGTGCCAGGTGCCTACACGTTTCAAACGCGGTTGCGTTCTTCCTCAGGGCTTTATAACGTTCATGCAGTTGTCTGCAGAAGCTGCTAGGCACCTGGCACTTTAATAAAACTTTTGCTAATATTATTGTTGAAGATTACTTGGTTCCACCCTTGCCTTTGGCTATTTTTTACTGACATAGCATAGGGCCATATGGTGATGTTTTATATTTTTAGAACATGTGTTTATATTTCAATGTCAGTGTGCATGTTGTAGCGTAGCCTGACCTTAGCTGTAAGGGAAAGGTTGTTATTGAAGTGGAAGTTTTGTTACCTTGGAGGGTGGTCTGTTTCTGTAAAGGAAGCTGCCACCTTCACAGCCAAGGGAGCGTTTTACCTGTCTTGAAAAATGCAGAAAACCAAATCTCTGTCTGCTCCCCTGGGATACCACCTCCATCTCCCTCAAAATTTGTCCCTTGGGTTAATGTCCTCAGTATTCCTATCAGTGGGCCATTAGCCACATGGAAATCTATCAGACCTATTAGCTGCAATAGTGTAGCTTTTAATGGTACTGCTTTATGCAATATCAAATTTTGGAGTTCTACTGAATAAATGGGTTCCTGAATTTGGACACTGATTTTTGTCTTGGCTGCTTGTCATGCCAGAAACAACAGATGTCTGAGCTTTCACATTGCTTGTGGCATGGACAGCATTCAGAAACTCAAAAGACATACTTCAACAACCTACTACCATAGTATAAAGGATTCTGGGAACATTTTGAATTTGTGCAAGATACCCATCCGCACACAAGGCTTACATGATGCTTCTAACCTGACTGGAATCCAGAGCAAATAGGCACTTATCCACAGCCCCAGAGCCCCCTTGCAATGGTGGAGAAGCAAGGATGTTTTAGCTCAGTGAAATTCTCCATACTCCACTTTGAAGATCAGTTCGAAATGCATTTTTTAAAAAACATAATCACAAGTTCAGGAATTTGTGAGTGTTTTTGCATTTGCATTTGGGGCTGCGAACAGGGAAAGTTCGGAAGATTTCAGAACTGAAATGAATTTCTTGTATATCCCTAGAGAGGATGCTATGTCACATTGCTTCTAGCTAGTGCTTCGTATGAACTCAGGAGGCTTAGGGTACACTCTTTCAGTTCACATGCATGGGGCCCAGATCAGGCTGAGAGATTGGTGCTGGGGGAGTGGGGTTTTATTTTAATCCTGTACCCTTCTGACGTTCTCCTGATCTAAATCCCTCGTCATGCAGAGTGTTTTGGCCATGAGGAAATTTATTTATTTATTTATTTATTTATTTGTTACATTTCTATACTGCCCAATAGCCGGAGCTCTCTGGGCAGTTCACAAAAATTAAAACCATTCAAAGTATAAAACAACAGTATAAAACCATAATATAAAATACAATATAAACGCTCAACCAGATAAAAACAGCAGCAATGCAAAATTACAAATTTAAAACACCAAGTTAAAATGTATTTATAGATTGTTAAAATGAGAGAGAGAGAGAGAGAGAGAGAGAGAGAGGTCTCCCAATATCTTGCCTTGTTGAGGTCCAGAGGATGGCTAAAAAATCTGAACTTACTAGCTCACAAAACCGCACAATACTTTCTAAGAATGGCAAAACTAAATTATGTGTCATGTATTTCTAGGTAATTGAGATCAGGCTGTAAGTGCTGTTCTTAAGCAATGATAGAGAGCCCTCTTGTGGCAAAGGGGGATTATTCAGTCAGCTAAGAAAATAGTGGGAAAGCATGCTCTAATCTCTGACTAGTCAAGCATGATCCTTTGGGAGAGATTCTCAGATGTTTGAAGTAGTCAGAGCACTCGTAAAATAATTACCAAGTAATATCATCTGAGGTGAAGTTCTGTGTATGCTAATTAAATAACAGAAAGCTTTTAAATGTCTGAGGGCTTCTGTAAATAAAGCTATATAGAATATTGGTTCTCTTCATTGATGTATATTTGTTTTTCAGGTAGGACTGAGACTGCTGAGAGAGACTCTTGGCAATGTATTTTAGTGCTGCAGGGCAGGTTCTCAACATCTTGGAGGGACTAGAGATTACTTTAGGTTGCCAAATTTAGAAATATTGGCATTGTTCCAGTTGAGACTCTACGGAGAGAGAGAGACAGACAGACAGACAGACCCTGGGCATGTCTACACCAGGGGAGGGAAGGATCTCATGATATGGTGATTGTGAGATCCTCCCCCTCAGTCCACAAGCAGCGCACAATGTCCTGGGAGGAAGGAGGTCATCGTGCCCACCATTTTTTATTATTTTTGAAGATGAGTGCATGAGTATTCCAATGATAAGGTTAGTTGTTGTTTTTAAAAAAGATCCCGCTCACCCCCCTCCCACCCCCGATGGGCACGGAGCTCCTGAAGAGCTCCGTGCCCCATGCCCAGTTCCCGGCTCCTCGCATTTACTCGCAAGGAGCTAGGATGAAACCGGGACAGCCTCCCACACATACCGTAGTCTTGGGAAGATCTCAAGACCGCGGGAAAAACTGGGGTAAAAGCCATCCCGGTTATCCCGGGGAAAGAGAAGGATCACCCCTCCCTGCTCCCGTGATCCTCTGTGCGTCATGTGGATACACAGGGATGATCCCAGGGCGATCCCCATGATAAGGCATGGTCTAGACATGCCCTTAAAGATGGGAGAATCAGCAATGCTCAAACTGGCCAAGATTCCACCTTGAAGTTCACACTGCCTCACTCCCATTTTCTATTTTGATCTGTTTTTTGTTTTTTTTAACTGGGAAAGTGTGCATTCCAATGCACATTTTTGAAAGTGCACTTCCAAAGCACACTTCCCCCCATAGATTAAAAGGTGAAAATGTGTGTTTTAAAAAAGGGGGGACCTGCATTTTTTAAGTGTACATTTTGATAAAGTGCACATTTTGCAAATGCAAATGCAAGCTTGGGAATGTGTTCCATTAGTGTTTGGGGTTGAAATGGGCCAAAATCGAGTGAGAAACACATCAGAACAAAATTCTTGCACAACCCTTCCACGCAAGCACATACAAAGTAGGGATTTCTTGTTACTCACTCTGGGGAGAGGAAAAGATTCCAAATTCTCATGGATCTTGTTCTCCTTCAATTGGTTATGGAAGTTCTATATGTCTAGAGAACTCTTGATGGCAGCTGTTGTATTTAAAATGGTTTTATACTCTTTTTCGTTGCTATAGAAAATTAAACCTCTTTTCCTACAATAATACATCATTATTTAGTTATATTATCTGTCTGTTTTGGTCAGTTTATACAGTGGCCACTATTTGCTTAAATATTAAGAATGGCCACATTCTAGCACTGTTGTCATATGTGGATGAAAATGGCCCTCCAAAATTCTCAACCCAGTTTATAGGTAGCAAAAAGGGTGGTGGTGGTGGTGGTATTTAACTGTATATGCTCTGGGAAAGAGTGTGGAAATTTCCAATAGTTGGTGGTGGAACAGGAAAGAATATTCTCAGAAAAAAATATCAGAAAATTCTCTTCTGCAAAATTTCAGCTGAGTTAATACTGAATCAAACTATATTAGTTTATACTGATGGATGAATGGACTAAGAGAGGAGGACTAGAAGGAGAAAGGGCCAAGTCTATTCCTTCCTCTAACAATATTGAAACAATAATATTGACAATATTAAAATTGAATCCACAGTTGTACATGACATTCTCTGCTCTATCCACAGGTGGTGAAATGAAGGTGGGATTTCACTGAAAATCTCCAATGGTTCAGGGGGGTGGGATGTCCCCAAAAAGAAAAATCTTAGAAAATGTTTCAGAAGTTTTGTTCATGTGAACCTTCAGCCCAACTCTATGGGAAACAGGATTACATGCATGCACAAATAGTTGCACATAGAATATACTTGCAAATCAATTAGCCATCCTATGTTTTGCCATTTTGGCAGGATGCTTAACTTCTTGCTGACCTGGATAGAAGTAGTAGCAGGTCAGCAGTCCCATTCTGGAAATGAGCATTTCTAGTTATTTCTGAAAATGCTAGTTCCTATTGTGCTAGCGGCCCATTATCCCCAGAGCAACAGAATTAATATAGGTGCAATGTTAGTATGGGGCACTGCTCATAATCTATGGACTCATGGACACACTGTTTTCAGCACCTTGGTGGAAAGTACACAGAGTTTTTTCATGATAATTACTGGAGGTTATTTAGTCTCTTGCCAAAACCCATATGATAATTATTAGCATGCATTTACAGCATTGGTTGAAATTGGGAGAGCATAACTTCACGAGTATCCTTATCAAATTCTGCACTTTAACAGGCACCATTATCAACTTGTTTGCATTCTTCTGTCTAGAGGACTGTTATTGGAAATAATGTTCCCATTATCATTCCCCCCATGAAGGACTTATTGAGGGAATGTAAACAGATATTTTGTGCATTTTGAAAATGTGCCTTTTTATCATCATCATCATCATCATCATCATCATCATCATCATCATCTAATTGTATTGATCTAATTTCAGTTCCCAGTTCACCTCCAGAGAACGTCCAAGCTATTGCTACTTCGCCAGAAACCATCTCTATTACCTGGTCTACACTTGCCAAAGATTCCCTCAATGGAATTCTACAGGGATTTAGGGTTATATATTGGGCTAATCTTTTGGATGGAGGTAAGTAACTTTGCGCTCCATACAATATTTTCTAGGGTTGAAAGATTTTCCATGGGTTCACTCTGCCCTGTGTTCCACTCCTCCTGAATTCTGATTTATCTAGGAGAATTTCTACAAATAATTCTGGAACTGGAGACATTGAAGTTTGCTTCAGCATTTAGTTGATGTGGATGTATGTATTCATTAAAAAAAAATGCCCCCAAAAGCAGTCCCGATGTGGAAGTATTTATGATTGTGTCGATTATTTTTGTGCAGTGTTTTACTGTTGCACACATGTGCTCTGACAATTAGCAAAGCACTGCACAAAAAGAATCTTAATACAGCCATACCTGCAATTATATCAAGATCACTTTTTTTGCTGTGTTTTACAATGGACCTGGGTACATTGGTACTGTAGAAATACTTCAGAAGCAAGAACAGGTAATTGAAAACTGAAATCTGGGGAGACATTCCAATCAGGAGAATTTTTGGAAGCATCTGTAATATTTTCTAAGGCAACCCTGTCGCAGGGGCATCTGAGAAATCATTTGGCAGTGCTTTAAACAGGAAGCTGCTGGCAATCAATACAAACCACTGTTCTCTTTTAGCAGCTTCTGATGCTATCAGCATTCTTTGTTGATTTTGATGCTTGTCAGAAATAGAATACTTGACTAGATCCTAACCCCCAGATCTTCTGGCAGGTGGGGGTTAGGATAAGGTGGACAAATGCCTCTGTTGGCAGGGAGGACTTGCACTGGTACTGGGGGGCATGTCCACTCTGGAGGCCCCAGTTACACCCATAGAAACCCACAAGTGTAAATCTACCACTGTTGATGTTCCTCCCAGTGGTAGACCCCAAAGTGGCATTCTTGGGGACAGGATGGAGGCAGCTTTGGATCCCAGGATCAGGCCCCTCAATTGTGCCAGCCAGAATCCAGCCCCTCCTACCTCCTGCTCTGGCTGGCTTCAGCCAGCAGGTCTTTGAAAGTGGCAGATACTTTGCTCCCATTACACCTCTCTTAGGATTGCTCTCAAAGTGTTCTGACCCAATAAATCTTTCAGGAAATATTTGCAAATTTATTATTTCTTTATTTATTACATTTATATCCTGTCTTTTCCTCCAAGATGGCATACATGATATTCCTCCTCTCCCTTTTTATCCTCGCAACAACCCCGTGAGATAGGTTAGGCTAAGGGTCTTTGACTGACCTACAGTCATCCAGTGAGCTTCATGGCTGAGTGGGGTCTAGAACCTGGATCTCCCAAGTGCCAGTCCAACACTCTAGTTGTTAGCAGAACTCGGGCTGCAGCTCACTGAACCTGGAGCTAAAGGGTTAATGTGTACCTGAAAAAGGTGGGAGAGGTTTGCTGGGATGTTTTTTCTTCCCTTTCCTGTCTCCTCCCCTCTACTTCCTTCTTCTTGCTGTTCCCTGCCTCATGGGTTGCTGACCACATGGCTGAAACTGAGCCATCTTACCCTAAGATGGAAAGTCGCTTATTCCTAAAGTAAAGTTTCTTTCAAACCATGACTGGGGTGTTTCTTTTGTCGACACATGTGGCTACTCACAGGGAGCTGATTCGGACGACAAGACTAACCACTTCACCACACTGACTGTCCAAAACACATTTCATTTAGTTAGCATCCTGCACTGCCATTCTGATTTTTTAAAAAATATTCAGTAAAATAAAATGTAGTTTCATAACATTTTCTAATCCAGATAATTTAACAGCCTATTTAAAAATAATAATATTATAAGTCCAAAATAGCACATCAGTAATTTCAAAGTGTTTCAAGTGACTATTTTTATCTGTAAGACAGTTGCAATTTTTATGATTAAATGCACAGTATGGGCATTTAGCATGTTTATTTAATAATCATAATAAACTTTATCCCCACCACAGTTACGTATTTTAATCCGACAATTTCTTCCTTATGCTCACAGCAATATAATTACCACTCAATGGGAGAAGAATGACACTGTCACTAACTCAATTTAATTTTCTGCTCCATAGAGCTGGGAGAAATTAAAAATGTTACCACTACACAGCCCTCATTAGAGCTTGATGGTCTGGAAAAGTACACCAACTACAGCATCCAGGTGTTGGCATTCACACGAGCTGGAGACGGGGTCAGGAGCGAGCAGATTTTCACACGCACAAAGGAGGATGGTAAGAACTGAAACATTCTTTATCACCGTTTAGAAACACGCTACTGCTGCTGGATTTTCACAGCTCTCCATAAATGCACAGCAAAATGTATATCTGAATTAAAAATAGTCTACTGTGTAGATGCAGACATCCATGTTGAATGGATAGAGTAGCCATGTGTCCTCTTTTACAGAGGACAATCCATTATTTGAGGGGCTGACAGAGGACTTTCCTCAATTTTGAAGGCATCCTCTATTTGAAGGTCTGTCCAGTCTAACTCTGGTATGAGGATAAAGGACCTTCAGAAGGCAGAGCTGAGCCTTGAAGATGCCCTTCAACAACACTGAGCAAGGCAAATAGGTCACCAGGCCACAATATTCCTCACCATGGTGCAACGGACTGTATTTCTATTTGAGCTTAAATAATAATTTCTAAACTTGCATTTATACACATCAATTACCACATGCACATTTTATGCAACCTACTGTCCTCTCTTGTTCTCATGTTTGGTGATGCAATTCCTTCCTTTTGGCAATTCATAAGTCAGGTTGTCATGAGTGTCTGACTGGGCCTGGAAGCCCAGTGGACCCCCCATATTTGCCCCTCGGACCTAGTCAGGCGCTCCTCTTGCATGCGGAAATGCCCCCCGAGTGCTCGCAAGGCCCCAGCAAGTGCTCAGCAGCCTCCTACCTGCACCCCAAAATTGAGCATCTCCCCCTTCCTGCATCATTGACAGTCACCATTGACACAATGGGGGGGGGGAGTGTGCATTTTCAGGAGCCTTTGTAAATTGTGCATCCCCCCCCCCTGCCTTAAAGGCCCCTTTGACACAAGGGTAAAGGCTTGAAGGTGGAAGTGTGCGATTTTGGCATGTGGGTGGGTGGCTTCTGATCGCTTGCTGGCCCAAGTTGAGCTTCAGAAGAGGCTCATGCAGCCCAGCAAGCAGGGGCAGATGGCCGTGGCGATGGGGCGAGCACCTCCTGAGCCTGGTATGGGTGAGTTTGCCCATCCCTATTACGTGGCCGCCCTAGATCCTGTACTCTTCTGCAGGTTCTTGGGCCATTAGGAGATGTACTCCCCTCCCCCATGGTTGGCCCTTAGAGCAGCCTTCTCCAATCAGAGTCCCTCCAGATAGTTTCAGCTACAACTCCCATCAACCCTGACCATAGGCCATGCTGGCTGGGGCTAATGGGAATTGAAGTTTATTTGTTTTTTATAAAAACATCTTGGGGAAGGGTATCTCAGAGGTTAGGCGGCAAAGGAGTCATATCAGCACAGTCTCCATTAGTGAGGCCAAGATATCTAGTTGAGGGCCTAGCTGGGTTTCTGATGAGACTGGCAGGCCAAGAATATTTACATTAAAGCAATCCAAACAAGCTACAGGGTGGGGAGCACATAGCGAGCCTAGCAGAGCAGGGGAGCAGTACAGAATTAAGTAGACCCGGGGAGCAAGGCTCTATCAGATTGGAGCAGGGTAAGATATTGGAGCTAGGAGCAATACAGAGGATGTGCTCAGTTGTTTAGAAAAAGGCTATCCGCAAGAGGTGGGGTGGCTGTTTCAGCCCTCAAGAGAAATACTTCTCCCATTGTCACCTGGGCTTTGTGCGCTGCGAAACTGTTACCCAGTGTATTAAGGGCAAGTGAAGGGAAGAGCCAGGTTCATTTTGGGGGTGAGAGGGCGAAAGAGAAGGATGTCAAGGAGAGCAAACATAGGCATTTTACAGAGCTCTTGGATTTGTTTGGGGAAACTATCAGAGGGCTCATCTACACCAAGCAGGCTATTCCACTATGAAAGTGGTATATAAAAGGCAGGAGCCACACTACTGCTTTATAGTGGTACTGAAGTGCACTGACAACTGTTGGGGCTCATGACACATCTACACCAAGTAGTATATGGTATGTGTCATGGGCTCCAACAGTTGTCAGTGCACTACAATACCGCTATAAAGCAGTAGTGTGGCTCCTGACTTCAATATACCACTTTCATACCGCTTTCATAGTGGAATATCCTGCTTGGTGTAGATGAGCCCAGAGTTTCTTCCCAGGAAAAATCAGATAGCTTTCACATTAATCTGAAACACTCATGATCACTTGAAATAAGGGGCAATTTTTAAAACGTGCCCAGCTCCTCTTGTTTTCAGGAGGCTGATAAGTGATTTACCCTCCTACTGACAATCTGGCATTACTTTCTTGTTTGGCCGGTCTGAATTGGTTTTATTAAAGCACCCCTGTCACTCTACAAGCACCCCTAGGACAGTTCAGCCTGCTTATTTGAGTTCTCTGCTTGCAGCACAATCTGACCTGGATGATATGGGCTAATTAGTTATTGCTGGTTTGGAAATGGAAGATCTTGCCTTGGCGTGTTTGGGCTTGGACCTAGATGAGCCTTGGATGTTTTCCAGTTCCACATTTTGTGTGCATCGTCTGTGAACTTCCGACTTTGCTTAACTTCACCATTAATCTTTGGCAGCAGTAGAATATTTTCCTTAGGAAATGAGCAGCCCAATACATCTTGTCAAGGGAGTTACTTTCCCTTCTAGTAATTTATCACAGACCATCTTAGCATGTGGTTTAATCTATGCCTATACAGAGGTGGCTTAAAACAGCAAAAGAAACCATGTTTCCCCTAATTCATAAAATAACAGTAAACCCAAGAGGTGAGGAAAAGGGTCCAGAAGCAATGTGCGTCCGCATTTGCATTTCTTATGCTCGGCACTTGATTTTCAACACCAGAGGTCAAGCAGGGCTCCACTGGAGTTTATGTAAAAGAAACAGTTCTGACTGTGAATACAAAATGAGGAGTCTTTTAAAGGTTTGCATTATTTAGTTCTCTTTCCCATGAAGCCAACAGGAGAATATATATATATATATATATCCTGTCCAATATGTTCATGGCGTATCTTGCAGCAGAAATTTCTGGTGGGGTGTGCTGTTGTTTTTAAATGTGCTCCATTTATCCCCTTTGCCTGGAGTTCCTTCTAAACTATAAATGGAGTTCCTTATTAACCAAATGTCTTTCCACCTGAGGATTTATTTCACTGATCATTAAAATTTAAATAGACACACTCATTTTCTCTCCACGCTCAAGGCTTAAATTGCATTTTCGCAGACTGTTGTATCTGATGGCATGGGGATTAAATGATTGCATTCATTAGAAATGATGCATTATAAAATCTTAATTAAAACAATGAATCTGTGTGCCTTAACAGACAGACCCATCATGCCAGATTCATAGCTGGTGCAAACCAGTATAGCCTGGTAAATGGCACCTGTTGGAATCAGGCAATAAATAAATATTTTCTTTCTACAACATGGTGTTCAGTTCAGCATAGGGTGTCTGTTTGCTGTGCCTGAGTGATCTGTGTTGATGTACTATCCCACTGTACATCTATCATAAGCACGGATCTCAGACCAAAGCCCTGCAAGAGCTCCAGTGCATATTATTGTTTTATTATTTATTTCATTTCTGTACTTCCCGAAAGCCGAAACTCTCTGGGTGGTTTACAACAATTCATAAAATACAAAATACAACATAAAAGTACAGCTTAAAAAACAGCATATACAAAATTTAAAAATTTAGACAGCTAAAAACAGTTTCAATAAATTACTAGACCATAGAATCATAGAATAGTAGAGCTGGAAGGGGCCTATAAGGCCATCGAGTCCAACCCCCTGCTCAATGCAGGAATCCACCCTAAAGCATCCCCGACAGATGCTTGTCCAGCTGCCTCTTGAAGGCCTCTAGTGTGGGAGAGCCCACCACCTCCCTAGGTAACTGGCTCCATTGTCGTACTGCTCTAACAGCCAGGAAGTTTAGATGACTGGCATAAATGCCCATGATATGCCACGAAATGCCATTATAAATGCTTGAGAGAAGAGGGCAATCTTAACCTGGTGCCAAAAAGATGATGGCGCCAGGTGGGTCTGTGTGGGGAGCTCATTCCAGTGGTGGTCGAGGGGCTCTCTCTCATTTATTTATTTATTTTGATTTATTGCACTTATATACTGCTCCCATAGCCAGGGCTCTCTGGGCGGTTTACAGAAATTCTAAAATAAAGATTAAAATGAGTATACAAAATTTAAAATCCTAAAACACAGAACATACACACATAAAACATTAAAAACTGTTAAAAAACTAAACATGTGGGTGATTAAGATGTGCCACCATGTGCCTGGGCAAAGAGGAAAGTCTTAACCTGGCGCCAGAAAGATAGCAGCATTGGTGCCAGGCGAGCCTCGTCAGGGAGATCATTCCACAGTCTCGGGGCCACCACCGAAAAGGCCCTGTCCCTCGTTGCCACACTCCGAGCCTCTCTCAGAGTAGCACCCGGAGGAGGACCTTAGATGTTGAACGTAGTGACCGGGTATATTCACATCAGGAGAGGCATTCTGTCAGGTATTGTGGTCCCAAGCCGTGTAAGGCTTTATAGGTCAAAACCAGCACCTTGAATTGGGCTCGGAAACATACAGGCAGCCAGTGCAAGTTGCTACCCATCAAGATTTCATCAGAGGAGGCACTCAGAGCCCCCCACCCCCAGTTACTTGGGTGTGTACAGAGTCAAGCAGGTGGAATGATGAGTAGGTGAGAGGCAGTCTTATCAGGCTAGCCACATGCCAAGGACTTCTTGAGAAAGATCCTCCCTGAGCTAAAGTGGTTCTTGGACTGCATGGCCCGGGAAACTCTTCTTTTTAGTTGAAAGGTCAACTGCCTAGCTTAGTTAGCGTAATTAACCTTAGACGAAAGCTCCTAGCATTCTCACTTCCTTCTGGTATGAAGAGATGTTTATTTGCTGAATAAAGCTTTGTGGACTACACGGCAAACATCTTTCTTGTCTCGCACCTCAGCGGGAGGGCTTGGAATCACGACAGAACCTCAGAGTTATATGCAGTGCCGGTTTTGCCTTAGTGGAAAGAGCTTTGGCTCGTGTAGATCGGCTACTGGATTTTTGCTTCAGGAGAATAGCTAGAGTGACCAGATACAAAAGAGGGCAAGACTCCTGCAGCTTTAACTGTTGTGATGAAGAGGGAATTTCACCAGGTTCCCCATATATACAAATGACACCTGCTGAAATTCCCTTGTCTATACAACTGTTAAAGATACAGGAGCCCTGTCCTCCTTTCCATACGGTCAGCCTAACCTGTACATTATTCCTTAACTTTATTTATTTGCATTGACTAATTAAACTAGTAAAGAGGTTTGAGCAGCAGACTTAATTGATCTCCCCGCATACACACACATACACTATTGATAAACCTTATTTTTATTAATATTCTCAGTGCAACATAATGCGCTATACTATACGTATTGAAAACTGACAGTATTTATGTTTAACGTATGTAAATCTGACCAGAATTGGTTGGGTATTTGTGTGTGGTGGTGGTGGGTTTTTTTTTGGGGGGGGGGAATGTTTCTCATCTCAAAATGCATTATTTGTTTGGAAAACACAGTGGCTGTAGTAAAATGCTTGATTTTGGAAATCTACAAAAATAATTTGAATTTGAAACATTGCTAAAAGATGTCAGTTACACTAGACTGAGCCCACAATTATATGATTCAAGCAGTAAAAGAGGTAAGGAAATGTGTAGTAGAAAGAACTCAGGTTTCTTGCCCACTTTTCTTCTCTCTGTGTAAATAATAGGATGTCTATTAATCAAACTATAACCTCATTGGGGAAGAAGTTTTCTGGGGGGGGGGGAATTACTATTAATGTCCCTTCCCTTCTGTACCATACTATACTGTAAAATGCTGTGAGCTAGTGCCAAACTGCCAATCCCATTATGATAAACCATTTCCACATATTAGGTCTACATTGGCCAGGTAGGGCCAGCATAGATGGCTCCACAAAACACAAAATGCCTTCAAGATGACACATGGTACGCACTCCTTCCACATGTGGGCATCTCTGAGTTACCAACAACTAATGATACTGGTCAGCACATTACTCTCATTGGTGAGTGAATCACAGTATGCACTGAAGCAAATGCTACTTAGTGATGCACAAGATTGCAGAAGAGATGAGTAGTCCTATATCTGATCAGAGAGCTCTGGCTATAGGGCGGTATAAAGAAATAAATAGGTACTCCGTTACAGAAAAGATGCGCAAAGCAGTGCTGGCTATCTAAGGTAGACTTTGTCATGTATGTAATTGATCCATTTTAATTATCTGTTTCCTCCCAACTCTCTGATCAGCCTAGGCTACATCGCTGTCCCTATAAAACTAAAGGAACAACATCCACTTAAAAAAAAGTGGGAGGAGAACTTGTGGAACACTAAAGTCGTTCTCTGAAAAGGGAAGAGTTTAAGCTGGAAATTATTTCCAGTTTTTAGCATACAGCATCAACTATTTAGATGTCTGCCTTACACAGGGCTGAAACATTATTTTTGATTCTTTGAATGCCAGCATCTAATTTCTAAACACCTGAGAATTTCCACACACCACCGTCTAACTTCAAATTAGTAACTTTTGCAAACGAACTGCTACCATTGCAAAATGAACTGATGGAAATGCTTCTGTTCAGTACAGTGAATATCCTGTTTCTCTTTGCCTCTTCCTTCTGAGTATATATTAAATATGTAATATATTTTGCTACCCTCAAGTGGGCCGACTGCTTGATTAGACAGGTGCACCCCAGCATTGTGTGTGACGTTACAAGAGATTCTGGAAGGCATCTCACAGCTCGCAGGCTGCTACATTGTCTCTCCCCAAAATGGGGCTCAAGAAGTTTGAGCCAGCCATAGTTTTCTTTTTAGGTTTGCCGTCCTGTGCAGGTCAATATGCATTGATTGATTTTGCCTGTTTAATAACTGTCTTTGCTCCAGTTCCAGGTCCTCCTGCTGGAGTTAAAGCAGCTGCAGCGTCAGCTGCCACTGTGTTTGTATCCTGGCTACCTCCCATAAAATTGAATGGTGTCATCAGAAAGTACACTGTATTCTGCTCTCATCCATACCCCACCGTAAGTTAACAAAAATAAAATAATAATTGAAAATCAACACTTTGGATAATCTGTGGGAGGTGGGGGGAGGATGTTTCAGTCTCTTTGTTTCCTCCATTTTTGTTCCTATAACCTGAAAAACACTTGCAGTGGTACAAAGTGGAGGGTTAGGGAAGGCCAGGAATCTTCTACAGTCTCCAGCTATAGCAGTTCCTTCACCCCTCATCCTATTGGCCTCTGCAATACAACACACTACCTTAAAACCACCCTTTCCCATATAAAGGAGACACAAAGGAACATGGTGGGTGTCAATCTTGAGGTGACTTGCAGACTAGACCACCTCCTTCCAGTAACATGCAGATGAGGTGGCAACATTCCCAACATGTACGAGGGCTCAGGGTTATTTACACTGGTTCCATTTAAGCCGCTTAGACCTCACTGTAGTGTGCTATATGCTACAAATAACATATTTGCCTGTGAAATACTTGGCTTGTACGCTCAAGAGAAATGTAACAAGAGTGAGCGCCTTAACACTACATTAAAATATTAAAATTATTATTACTCATTCTGAGGGAATGCAAATTTTGAGATGAGCTTCTATTCCTAACCAGTGCATCGTTCAGTCTGTATTATTATTATTATTATTATTATTATTATTATTATTCATTAACAATATTTTTGACTGAATTTTCATTGTATTTGTCCAGGGAAGTTTGCTTTCAATTAGGCAGCACCTCTTTGCCTTGTTCATGTTTGGGTTTTGTTTTTGTTTTTAAAAAGTGAATAGAGAAACAAAATAGCCTTGTTTCAGCACCACATTGGGCAAGGATGGGGACCCTTTGGCCCGTCAGCTTCTTCTCCAGGCCCTGCCCCCTCTTCCAGCAAGGAAAAGCTCTTAGCTTTCAGCAGCAGCTGATTGGAGATAAGAGCTTCTCCCTGCTGTGCGGTGAAAAAGGGAACATGCAGAAACTCCTCAAGTGGAAGTCTGTTCATGTAACATTGGATTTGTCCCATAGAGTCTAATGAAACGACTTGGCTCCTTTTGGGTCTATAAGCAATTCTGCACAGCTGCTGGAGGGCAAAAGTCCACCCCGCCCTCCACCCACCACACACTTGCTCTTGCATAGTGGCCTCCCATTGAAAGCAATGGTTAGTGGAAATACATGGGAGTTAAGAAAACAAATGAAATTGTAACAACTGAGTAATATGAACCAAATTTGATTTAACAAATGAATAAATAAATCAGGTTTTCTTTTAAAAACAAACAAACTAAAAATGGCTTTTTTCTTGCACACCTCTGTTTTATTTTTTATAAAAGCTATATCAGACATGTCCATGTCATCATCTGTGTGCAGAACATGGGCCTCCAAATGAACATGCCTTGCCCCCCCCCCCCCACAATAGTTGTGGTATTTCCCTGAATTGTATTCGGAATGGGCCAGTGTTTTATCTCCCGGGGTACACTGAGCCCTAATTATGCACTATGATTTCTCCATTTTTGCTCATATGTTGGGGGATGACATGGGTGCTGAGAGGGCCCAGAGAAATGCTGTGACAGGGGATCCCCCTTATGCAGGCTGTGCAGTTGACTAGCACAGGGAAGTCCTGTTGATTCAGTGGAACCCTTTGGCCACTGATAGGACAATCTCGGGAAGTGATATGATTGTATTTAAGTCCAACTGGTTGGACTGTTATTGGAAAAATTCTGAGTGCTGCGCTGACCCATTCCGGTGGGGGAAGTGTCCTGAGAAGAATGATTGAAAGAGCTAGGAATGCTTATGATAGCTGCCTTCAAATATCTGAAGGGCTGTCATGCAGAAGATGAAGTAGGCTTGTTCTTCATTGCTCCAGAGGACAGGACTAGAATCAAGGGGTGGGACTTGCAGGGAAGCAGATTTCTGTTCCACATTATAAGAAATGTCCTGATGGTATGTGGAACAAACTGCCTCAGGAGGTGGTGGGCTCTCAGCTAGAGGTATTTAAGCAGCGGCTGGTGGGCCATCTGTCAGGGATGCTGTAGTTGAGCCTTCCCCTACCTAGTATCCTCTAGATGTTTTGATTACAATTCCCAGCATTTCTGATCATTGGCCATGCTGGCTGGGGCTGATGCGAGTTCAAAACATCTGGGTAACACCAGGTTGGGGAAGGCTGCTGTAGTTGCATTCTACATTGCAGATACTACATTGAGAAAGGGCTTGGACTAGATGACCTCCAAAGCCCCTTCGAACTGATTCTGGGCTTCTCTTGCGTGCTGCTAGGAAGCAAAGCAAGCCATGCCTTGTCTGCAAATGCCATTTTTGACTTCTTGTTTTTGGCTCAAGGCTCGAAGGTTGGAGCTCTTAGTCTATAACGTTTCCCCTAAAAGACAGCCTATAAACATTTTAGATAAATAAATAACATTGGACAAACCACTACTTCTTCCTTCCAGCCACATACAAGGTGGCTACCCAAACAGCATGGTCTGATCAAAGATTTCTCAATATTTCTGTTTATATTTAAATGCAGCAGTTTTTACTGCCAAGCCACTCAGCTTCTGGAGGAGAATGGTGGGTGGGGGACCATCCTGTCCCTTGCCTCAGACAGCAGAATATGCTGGGCTAGCCCTATGTGCCGGGACATCTAGAACTCTCTGGATTCAAAATTTGTTAATCAATTTGTGGGAAAGGGAGATGCAAAATCCTTTCTTTTACACCTCTTGGACTGGGAATATAAAATTTAGTAATTGCAGTTTACTGCCAAACATCAGTGTGTTGTTAACACATTCCAGAAAAATAAAATGTGTCCAAAGCATTTTAACATGTTTTTAGTCTTTAGCTAGCCTGTTGGGTTTTAAATGTTATTAAGCTGTTTTTCTCACTTCACCTATCCAACCTACCAGCAGTATTACTTATTGCCACAGGACCTCAGAGTACAGGAAGATATTCTGTTCTTGAATGAGTGGATAAAATCAATTTAATAACCATTACTATGCAAACCCAGATGATTTGGCTCCATTAAATTAATAATTGAACGGTGTGTTGGTTTTACCGCATTTACTGCTGGCAGATTTATTACTATCCAAAGAGTCTTGGTTTAATTTTATTGCTCTTCATTGTATTTTGAGGTTAGAAAAGCTTAGAAAGAACTTTGTTTGGCCTGCTTTAAAATAGCCACCAGGTGGCGCTCCTACCTTTATGAGGCTCAATCATGCAACGTTTTCTAGTTGCCTTTTCTTCATTAAAACAGTTGGCAATATATCACAGGGAGATTAATCACCATAGGGTACATTCAGTAACTGGATTTTGTTCCCAAGCAAGTTATTCTCATTACATTTTGCCCCCTATGGCGTTAAGCTTATTTCCACGGCTTACACATTTGAGTAACATCCATGTTTTGAGCCGCTTTCCAAAATCATACCGCTCTGATGTTTTTGTTCCACATCTACACTTCAGCTTGGCTGAATTTCCTTCATCTTCATAATAGTGGCAACCAGCAGTCATGTTCCAATCAAACTTTTAACTGTCCTTGACTGGCATAAGACTGCATGGATTGCTGCTCTTTTAAGTTGCCCAGGCAGTGATTATTTCAGGGGAGTTGCAACAAAAGGCACTTTCTCTAACACCTGTGAAATTACCTGTTCAGCCTTCCAGCCCTTTTGCCTCCTTGCTCTACTCAAGGGAAGTGTAATTTTACCAGCATGCCGCTAGGGACCACTGTGGTACTAAACTGAACAGCCAAGGAATAAGCTGAATTCTCCACAGCTGCTTCCAATGCTCTTCAGAACTTGTTAAGTGGGTCACCCTGATCCCCTACATGGCAGATAGCAGATCGAGTAACACAAGGAAGGATTTTTCTTTTTCTTCCAGTTTGAATTTTCTACTCTTTATGTAGGGTTTCAAAAAGAATCCCTCCCAAATACCATGGGGTACGTGGAAATCTTATTTTTTGTTATATTTATCTAAGTTTCTTTTACATTTTAAAATGTAAAAACACATATATGCTCAGGCTAAAAACTCAGAGTAGCATTGCTTTCTGGAAGAGGCACTTTTTAATGCTTTTTTTAAAAAGGTTTCCAGTCTTCACAGGCCTGGAAAGTCATAAAGTGTAAACACTGTAATCCAGCACACACACACACACACCAAGAATGATAGGTCTCATTTAATTTAGAAGCCCATTATGATCTTCCATTTTTTGTAAACCGCCCAGAGAGCTTCGGCTATTGGGCGGTATAGAAATGCAATAAATAAAAAAAATTGGGGGGGGGGATGTCTTTGATTTCCCCACCCCCTGGCCACACACACACACACACACTTTAACATCCCAAAAGAATAGAAACATATCAAGATTTTGGTGTAGTGCTCAATATAGCCTTACATCTTTTCAGTAATAGAGTGCTGTTTAGAGTTACAGTAATGTCAGGTGCTCAGGAATGGCCCAGATAGTACAAGAATTAACTGTAGCTCGGGGCCAAGCTAGATGTTACATGGTAGATGTGTATAACAGCATCCCGCTTTTACTTTTCCTTCTTTGTATGTTTACTTTAAAATGGTAACCTATAAAAGTATCATCCATAGTTGAAAAGAAAAGGCTGTGTGTGCAGCCAGGTGATTCCAAATCTTGCTCATTTGAGTTTATGCTCAGCATTCATAAGCACTAATATTTAATTATTTTTCCCAGTTCAAGAAGAATGCATTGGGTGGTTTGAACTTCCTAAAACAAACAAAGCAGCTTGTTTTTGTTTGTTTGTTTTTACAATCCTCCATAATAAATCAAATATGAATATATGGAAATACTGTTTTGCGTATTTGGTTGAAATCTCCAGTGGCTGAACTTCCCCTTCTACAGTACACAGCTCTTAAAGGTGCAGGAGCCCTGTGGCTGAAGAGGCCTTTGGTTTCTATATATACAAAAAAACCAACAATTTGCAGGAAAAGGATTGGAGTTTAAGGAGACTGGATAGCAGGTGTTCCATTCTAGTGCCTGGTGCGTCATCTTGGCTTTGCTGGCAATGTTGGTGCGGTGCCACAGGCTGTAACACGGTGGAGGCACAGCTGTCATTATGCCCATTCTGCACACTTAACTTTTTACGTTAATGTTGAGATATATCAGAGCATACTTATTATCCTCTTGATTGTCATGATACCACAACTAATATGAAGGATTTTAATGAAATTTTCAGACGTCTTTCTTTTCTTTTCTATCATGACATTGAGTTTATTCACACAACACAACAACTCAGAGTATGGACTGAGTATGGATTGTCATTGAATTGTGGGTTGTTGTGTTGTGTGAACCCAGCCATGCTAACCATGTTTTTTTTAAGCACACACAAAAAATGGAAAGAACACACCATCTGTAGCTGGGTAATGAACTCTGGGCTATTCAGGGTTAACAAATGATTGTTTGTTAGCATGGCGGGGTTCACTCAACACAACAACCCATAATTCAACAAAAAACCTTACTCTACCCATTCTCTGGATTGTCGTGCTGTGTGAAACCAGTCAGTGACTCTTACCTTTGTTCCAAGGATGTATCTCAATCCAATTTTGGATGATACTGATGGCCTAAATGCCGCTTCTCGGAATATAGTGCATGCTTGCATAAGGGAACGGCCTGGGTAGTCTAGAATCCATGGCTGAAATATAAATTGAAACACTTCCCTTCCATTTCTATGTGATTTGTACACCTACATTTGCCAGTGAAGTTTGAGCCTCAGCAAGCAGACAGACACACATAGTTGAAGCAAATCAACAGCAACACCCCTTGCCCAAGCTCCCTGACCAATCACTAAGCATCTGTGGTGAATTTTGAGTGTCCACCAGGAATGGTCATCTTTTGGTCCTCCAGATGTTGTTGGAATGCAATTATATCATGTTTCACTATTGGCTATGCTGGCCTGGGGCTGATAGGAGCTGTAGTCCAACAGCATCTGGAGGGCCACAAGTTGCTCCTCCCTTAATCTAGTCCAAGAAATGGACCCATCTGCAAGTGTGGTGTGTTCAAGCAAAGCCACCACGGATTGAATATATCAGTTGTGTTTATTTCATACACAAGACAGAACTTAGAATCAACTGAATGCAGTTGACTTGAAGCTGCACATTCTATTACCATGTTTATCGTCTCCAGACTATCCGAGATGTCAGGTAAATACCCTTAACTGTTATGCACTCTCTCCGCCTCTCTCTCCCTTTGTTGCTCTTGCTATATGTAAATTGTTTACTTTAGTTCGGAAATATTTGTCTCTCTGTCACAGGTAATCAGCGAGTTTGAAGCTTCTCCTGACTCATTTTCCTACAGAATCCCCAATTTGAGTCGGAATCGACAATACAGCGTCTGGGTGGTGGCTGTGACAGCTGCAGGAAGGGGCAACAGCAGTGAAATTATCACCGTGGAACCATTAGCTAAAGGTGAGGTGTTTGCACATCATAAAATGAGCAGCGTGCAACTTAATGGAATTGTTGGGCTGGGAGAGACTGGAAAGCCATTTAGGCTGCAATCTTTTACCCATTTCCCTGGGAGTAAGTCCCTTTGAATTCCATAGGCTTTACTTCCCAGTTGATGTGCCTAGGTTAGCACTATCAGTCACTGTTAGAACTATCCGTTTGCAGGTCATGCAGCCCAGAGAAATGGACTTTACGTTAATGAAGCAACAGGAAATGGTGCAGTTACTACACCTCCTGTTCAGACTGCCCCCAATCCTCATGCTCCAAGCAGGACTTTATCATTGTCCCAAAGAAAGAGAGAGGAGGATGGGGGTAAGGATGGGAGCTACACAACCGCCAGTTGGCACCTTCAACACGTCAATGGTGAAAAGCCCACTTCTCTGGATTGTGGCTAATAATGCCATAGGACTGGCAGACAATCCTGTGGCATTATGCTACAGGCAGAGACCTTCTAAAAGGCCCTAACAGGGCAAAGAACTCAAATTAGTACATGCCATGAAGGAAGAAGAATTGCAAACTTCATTCTTCTTTAGAAAAGATAAACATCTGGTTCTCATAGCTACAGAGACCCATTTGAATCCAGAGGGCTACCTTCATGGCCCTGAGTTAGTGCTGCATTCCCCCCAAACCCTGTGGTTTCACTAACCTGGGGTGGTGTCGGATAATCCCCACACCAAGGAGGAAGCATGGGTTTTCCGGTGGTCATCGGGGTACTGGAGCCACCACCGCCTTCATCCTTGTTGCTGGTAACCAATTTCTGGTCCCCTTCTGCCAGGACTGCCCCCCTCCCCGGATCATCCACAGACAGGATGAGGTCAGACAGCAGAAAGCTGGGGGTGGCCTTGTTTCCACTGAAAAAGTCAGGGTAAGTCCCTGATTTCTGCACTGTGCAGCTTCGCAGAAAAGCCCCCCCCCCTGGCCCGGTGGCTGTGAATCTGTGGCTGCATCGTAGAACTCATGCAGCGCAGATCTGCAGCCAGCGCAGGGCTTTGGCCATGTATAGACAGCCCTGAGGTTGGCAAAATGTACTAATGGAGACTGATACAGAGTTAAAGAAGCTGCTTTACCCCTGAGACAGTAATAAGCAGATTCCTTTTGAGAGCACTTTAGAACTATCCTGAGCCTTCTGCTTCTGGTCCCACACAAGTATCTGCTAGCAATATAACGTAATTTCATTAGCTAGGCTTCATTTACTCCTCTTCCTTTTGATCAACAGAATGGATTTTTGTCTGTAACTTTAATTAAATTTTTTACTGGAGCAATTCTCTTGAGAAGCCGATGCTTCTCTTCAAGAGGCTGCGAGCGCCATGATTTCAGGACAATCATACAGCACATACGTAGGATAATCTTCTTCCTTTCCTTCTTTTATGGATCTCAGCAGTCCCTCCAGCAGTCTTATGAAGATTTTTTTCCTTTACTCTTCAAGGACTTCTTTGTATGACTTTCTTTTAAATATTATTTGGATAGGATGAAAACCCACTGAGACTAAACATTCCAGCTATGTTTGATGCTAATGCCTGTTCTCATGTTCGTCTAATTGGTGTAAAATGGATTCTCGCCCTGTAGTCTGTTCTTCCTTATTAGCTCTTATTTCTAATGCGAATACTTGACTGAAGTATGTCATGACTGACAATTTGATCCTTGGTGGTGTTTGGTTCCAAATTTAGCACATTGCTTACTAATTACATAGAATCATAATTATATTATTGGATAGAGTCAAGGAAGAAAACGTAAGGCACGATCGATCCCCTTCTTGAACACTCAAGCTGCACATGAGGAGATCCCCACAAGTATTTTATTAAGCTGCCCCCTTCTAGCTCTCAGCCATGCATGCTGCCAATGTGCTGGATGCTTGGTGGCATTACCACCAGTGGGAGCTCCTTCTGCACCCCATGGTACTGAATGCTCATACGTGAGATCCAGATGGAGCTCACCTTATCACATTAAAGTATGTCCAGCATAATGTCAGCATGCTCAGCTAAAAACAGTGGGGTGTGATCAAAGGCAGGTTCCATAGAATACTTAAATGGCATGCCCTCCTATGCGTGCAGAAGAACTGTTTACGTGCAGCTTGGCACACTTATGGCGGGACGGTGAACACAAGGATCCAATCCTATGCATGTTTAGGCAGAAAAAAGTCCTACCACTCCCTGTCAGCATGTTCTAAAATGAAAAAAACAAAACAAAAAACTACCCTGTTGAATAAAGCCGGTTCAAACACTTCCGATATCTATGTGGCCTGTGTAAAAAGTGATGTATGTTAAAAGAATGTCTGAAGTCTTAGCTTTGAATTTAGCAATTTCAGGGTGGGCTCTTTCTTCACCTATGAACAAGGTCTGAGTAAAAGAAGAAAGGAGATCTCCAGATGCACAAGGAAAAAGTGTTACTGAGCCTAGTGCATTTCAATTACCAATTTCAGCACCGTTGCACATTGTTGGGCTCAATGTTTTTTTTAAATGTATACCTTATGCTTCTCCAAGCAATGAGCCCCTCTTACCTGGGCACCTCACTTTTGTGTGGACATCTAGGCAGGGGATGAGAGGCAGAACAGCCCATGTGTTGAGCCGTGGTGCTGCAGGATTCTGGGCAGCTGGATCAGGCTCCTAGGAGGCTAATCGCCTGATTGGCTCATTGGGAACAGGACTTCAGGATGGTTTGGAGGGAGAACCTTCTCCCTCTTGTCCACCCCAGCCTATAAATATACGCTCGAGACACTTCCTCTTGGTGCAGCTTGTGGTTGAGGCCTTGAGGCTGAGGCCCAGGTATTTGCAGTTCTGGTGGGCCCTAAATGACCACCCAGAGAGTGGCAGGTGATGGGACAGGAGCGAACAGGTTAGCACCTGGGTTGGCATGCTCCATTTTATTCCGTTATTCATGTTGATATTATGTTTTAAGTGAATTTAAAATATGGAACTGCCCATGTTCAGAGTAAATTAATAATAATAATAATAATAATAATAATAATAATGGTGGTGATGCTTATCTGGATTGGCAAACAGTTTCTTGCAGCTGTTGTTGTTTTGCTGTAACATATCATGAATGTAGAAATGGAAGAGAAGACAAATGTTAATTATGTGATTCACAACAGAATCAACTGCCCATCTAACACACACACACACACACACACACACACACACACACACCCATTAAGTCCAGGCATTAAAGTTACTTAGCAATGCAGCCACAACATTCCCCATGCACCCACTCCTAGGAACTTCCCCATCCACTCAAACCTCTGGATTTGTGGAGTGGAACACACAGCCCTATGAACTACCATTGGTTATCATGTTGTGTGGAGGGCACTGTTGGTTATTTCCTTGGCCACCGTTGGTTATTTTGTCGGCCAGAGAGTCGCAAGGCAAGAGCGGTCAAAGCAGTGGCTGCTTCTTTAGTCCAGCTGACAGGATAGATTTTTGGCAGCAATGGCTGATGGGATATTAGTGGGAGAATTGAGAGGGGAGGGGGGGAGGATGAGTGAGTCAACTCAGCATGGACTAATAGTCAATGCAACACTGATCCTAATCCACACCATGGTTGATTATTATCATGTTGTGAGGAGAGTCCCCCCTAGATAAACCACTGTTGAGTTGATTATTACCCCCACTGTTTACTATCGTGTTATCTGAATGTAGCCCTACTCTACCCAAGGACTGAGGGAGTGGGGAAAGAGATTTTAACATTATCTGGATGTGCTGCACACAGTACATGACATTGTATCATGTTTCCTAGGCTTCTGATATTGATGCATGTTTTCCATGATATTCTCAGGGTTTCTTGTGTCTCTAGAAAGATTTTAACTAGGGGTGTGCACGGACCCCCCGCTCCGCTTCACTTGCAGATCCGCCATTTTCCGGATCAGGCCGCTCCGCCCCGCCCCCGCTCCGCCCACTTCCGCTCCGCTCCGCCCGGAGCTCCGGATCCGGAGCTCCGTTTTCCCCCCCCCCATAGGCTTGCATTGAAAGCTAGAAAATTATACAACTTTTTTTCTGTTCAAGTTAGAAACCTCATGTTTGGCACCATGACACCTCATGGGGATATACACACGCATGCCAAGTTTCAAAGCAATCCCATCATCCCCTGATTTTTGGCGAATTTTTGAAAATCGGGCACCCCACACACAACATCCCTGCGAGGTGGGCAGGGGAGGAGGGAGGGAAGGCAGGCAGGCATGCAGCTGGCATTTCTGGGGGCATAAGGAAGTGAGCCAAGGATAAGCCAGTAATGCATAGAAAATGGAATAAATCAATCAATAAACAAAGGAGGGGTGGAATTAAAAGCAGCAGTGTTGCTCAATAAACAACAAGAACAACTTTTTTAAAAAGGCTATATCTGTCTTTTACCAGCAATAGGGGGACGTGCCCGGGGGAGGGGGAAGTAGCTGCCAGTTCAAGACACTGACAGCCACAGCTCCGAGAAGAAGTAAAACGCTCACTTCGACTCAGAACAGGCATTGCTCCACCACTGAAAAGTGACCATTCACTTCAACTCATGAGAGGCATTGCTCCACCGTTTTACTCTCTTTGGAAGGCTCTATGGCCTTCCAGTGCAGGAGAGAGTGGGGGCACGTCCACGATGAGATGCCCTAGGGGAGCTCATCCCCTTGCACCACATCGATTCAGTTGTTCACCAAGGTTAGGGTGGGGAGCAGTGCTGTGTTTCTATCTCTTATTCTTGGCTTAGTATATGATTTCAGGTTGTGTTTGTGCATTTGGTGGGGCTACTGTGTTAAAAAACACGGGGAAAAGCCCGTTCAGATGAAGAAAGAGAAGTTTCCCAGAATCCCAAGTTACCTGTTTTGCCTATGCCCTCCTCCAACTTTGGGATCATCATGACCGGGAGCTGACTCTGCCCCTCAGCCCTTTGAAAAAGGTATTTTTCCCGCCGATTTTTTAAAAACTTCTAGCCCGCGACCTGTACGATGCAGAAAGTTGAGAGTGGTCTCAAAATGACCCCCATCCACGACTCTCTGTGCACAAGAATTTTCAGAATGATAGCTTAAACCCCCCCCCAGTTATCCCCGATTCTTTCCCTCAATGCAATCCTATGGGCGAAAAGCCGAAAACGCAGTTTGAGCCGTGCGGTTGACCCGATTTTCACAAAAACATTGCACGTGAACCACAGCACGCAGAAAGTTGAGAGTAGTCTCAAAATGACCCCCATCCACGACTCTCTGTGCACAAGAATTTTCAGAACAATAGCTTAAACCCCCCCCCAGTTATCCCCGATTCTTTCCCTCAATGCAATCCTATGGGCGAAAAGCCGAAACACAGTTTGAGCCGCGCGGTTGACCCGATTTTCAAAAAAATATAGCACGCGACACGGACAACGCAGAGAGGTGAGAGTGGTCTCAAAATGACCCCCATCCACGACTCTCTGAGCACAAGAATTTCCAGAGCGATAGCTTCAAAAACAACGTAGTTATGCGCGATTATTTGCCGCAATGCAATCCTATGGCGAAATGTTTTCAAGATGGCGACCGGAGCGCTCCGCCTGAACTCGGAGCTCCGAAAAATGGTCGCTTCTCTTCGCCTTGCTTCTAGGGGGTCCACGGTCCGCTCCTACTCCGCCTCTGGGTAAGGCGGAGCAGGCCAATCCGCTACTGCTTCTACGCTCCTAATCGGAGCGGAGCACATCCCTAATTTTAACTTCGTTACCAATTGTTTTGAAGTTGCTGCTTCTGAAGGAAACTCGACAGCTTTGAACTAAGCCTCTTAAAAAGAGCTGCATTAAATATGACACATCTATTTTTATAGCTCCCATCATGCAGATTACCCTACATTTAGATCTTGCTATGAAATCTTTCCTGCGGGCTTCATTAGTAATTGTTCACCTATTTCGTATATTTGTTACAATCGTGACCCACCCTCCAGCAATATTTTAGCCTCCAGCAATATTTTAGCCTCCACCAAGACACCACACATGCCAGAAGACATAGGATCAGGGCAAAAGCATATAGAACTCAGGCCTAATATCAGGAATTAAAATGCCTAAGTGCCAATAATGACTAGCTCAAACTCCCCCAACTACACTGAACAATCTGTTGTAAAATTGAGCAATGTCTGTTTTTAATGTCTGTTTCTATCATTTTGAAATCCATTGTACTGTGTACAAGATATCCTATTCTAGTGTGCATACAAAACCCTTTTTAGAAGGGTTTCCCATAACTGCCATAGTATTGTAACAAATTGATCATATTTGGTAGCGTTTGGGCTATATACCGACAGTTGCTTTAGGCTTGGAGCATTAGAAAACACTGAGTAAATCTTTCTCAAGGCTTTCATTTCCAAGGTGTATTGCGTGTGACACAGAAATGATTGTTTTGCTCATGGTGTAGGTAGGGATCTTTGGCACTATTAAGTTTGGAAGCTCTGAGTTATAGGTGGTGGGGAAGAATACTGTTTGAATTTTCCAAGTGTGGACTTGGGGACGTATCAATACATGTCTTCATTTCTGAGAAATGTACCTCCTAAATCCCTTGATTGTCTAATGCCAGCTCCCTAATGAACCCTTGATCAAAATCAATTAGTGAAAATTCACTCAGCCCTCTTTGAGGGCCAAACTAAACATTTGGCTAATCACGCATAGTGGAATAAGTGTATATATGGCCCCAATTCAGAGTGGAACCATGGCGCCTTCCCTTCCATATGTTTTTCCCTAAAATTCCACTCCTCTCCCCATTGGGGGGAACGGTTTAAAAAGAAAGAAGTCTCCATTGAAATCAATGGACATTCCCCCCTTATTAACCCCCCCTTTATTGGAGTGCCATGGTCCCAATCCAATTTAGGCCCACACGTGCTTGCAGGAGAGTAAGAAAATCTATCACACATAGCTGTACTATACATGATTAGTTGAACATTTAGTTTGGCCCTGAGACTTGGAGCATCTCTACATAAAGGTAAATTCCCGCACCCTTAGTGGGCTTTCTTCTTCTGGGGTCTTTCCTGCATTTGCTATGGCTGCTTTAGACAGTGACCCACGGTGATGACATGATTTGTAATTGAAAACTTCCCCTCTCAGCAGTGCTGCATAAACTTCAATAAAATAGCACCATCTAGTGGCTGTATTATAGTGCAACACTAACTTTACATACTGGGGATATCCCGTGATAACTTTAAATAGCGTATTATCTCTGATCTTTTTTAAACTGAGATTACTGGGGGAAGGCATCGGAGACTTTCTGGAGGTTGATAGCATCATGTAAAGGACACACAAATTTCTGTGGCTGTCCAGTCATGAATGTGCAATAAATCATTCATGTAGGGACGTTCTTGCTGTGTCTGCAGGTCAGAAGAGAAACATAAAGTGTCTAGGTTCTTCTCACACCTGCATGAGCTTTACTGCCAGTGCGCCATGACATTGCTGCATCTTTTTTGTCAGTTATCATTCTTTCTTCACGCTGATCTAAATTCTTGACAGTTCACAGTTCAGCATTATTTTAATGTACTGATCACATTTCATAAAAGGAGCCAAACTGTAGCCTGCCTTAACTGGCAAAATCTGTCTTGTCTTAGCATTTTTACAAAGTCATTATAGAAAAAGAAATACTGACATTTCCCCTGCTTGGTGCATCCTCTGTCAAAGTATAGAACATATGGATCTAAGAAACAAAATTGATGAACTTGGTGGTTTTGCCAGCTGTCAGAAATTAATAAAGAAGGTGTTGTTTATTTTTGCTGATTTAAGATGCAGGTGTACACAAAGGAAACATGGGATTGTGTGAAAAGCAGGGGTGCAAGGTAGGTAAGCACCCCAAGATGAACAAGAAAAAGAGCTTGTTCACAATCAAGTTGTTTCAGCGTCCTGAGACAGTGCTCCCTTTTTCTTGTGTGAAAAGTAGTAGAGGCTGGTGGCTCTGATGTCAGTGGAGTGATAGATCCACTCCAGAGGACATTGGATAGCTCCTTTGGATAGCTCCAGGTTCTGAATGAAACCCAGAGCATATTCACCGCTCCACTGACATTGGAGCCACTGACCTCCACTGGTGAAAAAGATGAGTAATAGAGTGTATTTGAACATCTTTACCTGGCTCTTCAGCCAGAAAGGCTCCCAGAATGGCTTGCATAAAATCAATAACTCACAATGCAATCTTTGCCTGCAAATATATGTAAATGGTGAAGAGAAAAGTATTACAACGTTGAAAATCCTGAGTAGTTCACCTGGGTAGAAGGTGCACTAGAACCGAGAGTCAGAGACAATTTTTTATATGGCACTCACAAGACCTTGGACAAATGTGACCTGGGCCGAATCTACACCTTGTGTCAAATCATTACCAATGTGGAATAAAAGCAGGACATAATGAGCCTCATCAGATGGGGTGGGTGGGAATCACGTTTCCCTACTGCCGCTCGGCCTCCCGCTTCTGTTCCACAGCAGGGATGAGCAGCTTCCTCCTTTTTCACATGGGGAAGAAAGAGAAAGCCAGCAACAACCATGTGGCCCATTCAGTGGGTGTTGTTATCATGCTGCTTCTCCTGCACACAGCAGGAAATGGCAGCAAGTATCGTCATGTCCTCCAAAACCGGATTTTCCGGGTCTTTTTTTGGGACGGAAAAAAGAGCAGAAGGAGCGGGAGATGCGTGGGAGGAGCGCTGCATCGTGAAAATGTCTAGCGAAGAACCATGAGTGGCCAATTGTGAGCATGCCACAAAATCCTCATCTGATAACTCTCAGCACTTTGAAAGTGACATATGGAATGTGAATGATGCCCCAACAGTTATCAGTGCACTTCAATGCCACTATAAAGTAGTAGTGTACCTGCTTTCTATTTATGGCATGGGTGGGCAATCTTTGTGGCTCCTGCCATAGCAGGGGCAAAAATTGTGCCAATTTAGCAAGAACAGAAGGCACATAGAAGTACATTTCCAGTTTCCACTCCCCATGCACCTCGTTTCCTAATGTGGCATGATTTTTGCCACTGCCACCATTTGGTGGTGAGTGGAATGCAAAACCCACTGGTTTAGGGGAGGCGATCTATGTGCCTCCCATGACCCCCAGAGTTTGCCCAACCCTGATTTATAGTATTGGGATAAGAGAGTAGGACAAAAGATTAAGATAAGAAATCACTGCTGTATTGTTATGTTATAAATTACACACACACACACACACACACAAGCTGAACCACAACATGGGGAGTTTCTTCTAACTGCCTCCTCTTCAACCCCACGCTTTCCCTCTCCCAGGGCATCATTGGTTAATCCCAATGCCAGGGAGGGAGCACGGGGTTTCTGGGCAGTCATTCAAGTCTCAGAGCTGATCAATCGCTGGTTGCCTTTCACCAGGCTCCGCCCCTGGGTTGACCCCAGATTGGCCCCGGAACGACATTGCACAGTGGAAGCGCCGTGTTGATCTTGTTCCATTTGAAAAAGTTGGGGTAAACCTCTGACTTTTTCAAAGTGCAGCATGGCGGAGATCGCTGCAGTGGCTGCAAACCTGTGTTTGCGTCGTCTAACCGACATGGTGCAGATCCACAGCCACCATGGGGTTTTCCCCTCGTAAAGACAGCCCCATGGGTTAAGGGCTGTTCCAGCAGAGGGCTCTTAATGCTACCAATCTAAGCACTTTTTGCAGCTATTCCATTCCACCACCATTGCCCCTGCTTTGATGGATTTTCTGTGGTAAGAAAAAAGAAGCAGTTGGAAAATATGGGTGAGTTATGAACAGAAGACAAGGACTTTGGATCCCCCCCCCCAAATTCAATGAATGAGGCAGGGCTACTGCATACTAAAAGCATTGTCTGGAAGGAAGTACACTAAGGCCACTTAGCACCCTGAATATGCTTGAATTCCTCATAGATCCCTTCCGATTGAAAGATGCCTGTTTTTTATTCTCAACGGTGCTGAGGATCTGTTTTCCTTCCCCCTCCCCACTCTGGTGCCATCTTTTCTGCACATATTAAAATTATGTGCGTTCCATTAAACAGCTTTGTAATGTGGGCTGAAATTAATTAGTCTCATATAAACATAGCCAGAAGCATCTTAAGTTTTGTTTTAAATATTTAATTCCTCCAGTTCCTCCCCACCCTCCTCCGCTCTGCCCAAAGAATGTGTGGCCATCTCATTTTCCATTTTAACCCTTTTCTGTATCATTCCTCAGCTCCAGCCAGAATTCTGACCTTCAGTGGCACAGTAACAACCCCGTGGATGAAGGATATTATCCTCCCTTGTAAGGCTGTCGGGGATCCTGTTCCTACAGTCAAATGGATGAAAGAAAGGTAACCAGCAACTATGTGTGTATCTCAAATAAGGATTTTTTGTTGTTGTTCCTGTACTATACAGTCCTAGATGTCTCTCTATGTATTTTGCTGCTGGCGGTGTGTGTGTTTATATACATTATATCTTGTATTCTCAAGCTGATCATTGGCCGTAATGAAACAGATTTGGATTTGGTTAGGGTGACCATATGGAAAGGAGGACAGGGCTCCTGTATCTTTAACAGTTGCGTAGAAAAGGGAATTTCAACAGGTGTCATTTCTATGCATGCAGCACCTGGTGAAATTCCCTCTTCATCACAACCGTTAAAGCTTCAGGAGCCCTGCCCTCTTTTGTATCTGTATATATATATCATTTCTTTATTGTGAATTTTAACAAAATAAAACCATAATGGACATATGCAACTACATAATTCAAAAGCCTCAATTTCAAATATCACAACATTCTAAATGAAAAAAGAAGAAAGGAAAAGTAGCATAAATTACACATAAACGTATCTGTTGTGATGAAGAGGGACTTTCGCCACGTGCTGCATGCATACAAATGACACCTGCTGAAATTCCTTATTCTACACAACTGTTAAAGATGCAGGAGCCCTGTCCTCCTTTCCATACGGTCACCCTATTGTTGTTACTAGAGGGGTCTGCAATACAATGTTGCGACACATCCCTACCCTGAGATAGAAGCGCTCCTCTTCAGAGCTTCAATGAGCCTGTAAAAGGAGCATTGGAGTGCTCACCTGGCCTCCTGGGGTGGGAGTGGGGTGAGGTCCCAGCAGTGGGGAAGGAATAAAACAGACTCCTGTTTTCTGCCCCATCCCCAGTCTAATTTTGCTGTTCTATGTAGAGATAGAGAGGTGTCACCACCAAACTGGAGCATTTTATAGCTCTGTAATCTATAGCAGGGGGAGCACAACCTGCAGCTGCTCCCAGTGCAGCCCACAGAGCTGTGGAGGCTGTGAGAAGAACCTAGACACTTTATGTTTCTCTTCTGACCTGCAGACACAGCAAGAATGTCCCTATATGAATGATTTATTGCACATTCATGACTGGACAGCCACAGAAATTTGTGTGTCCTTTACATGATGCTATCAACCTCCAGAAAGTCTCTGATTATATGGATAAACCTTGCATTGGAACCCTCCTTAATATTTACAGATGTTCATGTTCTTTTAAATTATCTTCCTGCATCCTGGAAGTTAACGCATAGTCAGCACAAATGGACTTTCTGTGCCCTTCTGACCATCTCACTGGGATTTGGTGTGGAAAGTTCTCCTAACCTCCAACAACTCCTAGACATTTGGTCTCACAGTTAATTCAAGGACGTAGTCAGTGTGTAGGAGTCCTTTGCAGGCTCCAAGGAGATGCAAACTCTGAGTGTGTTGCAATATTTGTGTTTTCAGCCAATAGGAATTACCGCCTGAGATTGCTATGCTACAGCAAAGTTGAGCGAAACTGCATTTCCGGCATTTAACACGAAGATTTGCAGTGTTATGGTCCCTGTAGCACCAAGTTCTAGCAGCAATCAGTTCACTCTTCGTCTTCATGCTGTGAATGGCAAGAGTGGTTCCCAGGCTCAACCGCCTTTCCTGACTACTCTGGGCCCCTTGTGGACCCAGGGCCACTTGTGCTCAAGTCTCTTCTGAAACCTTAACATTTCTTGCTTGGCATTTTGTTTTTTCCTGGGTTTTTTAAAAATAACCCCAGTCCTGTGTAATGTTGGTTGTAACCTCTTTAATGTATGAATTTTGTTTCCTGTGAGGTAGTAACGGGACACCCAGTCTAGTGATGATTGATGGGCGAAGAAGCATCTTTAGTAACGGCAGCTTTGTCATTCGTACCGTCAAGGCAGAGGATTCGGGATATTACAGCTGTGTGGCCACTAACAACTGGGGATCAGATGAAATTATTTTGAATTTGCAGGTTCAAGGTAAGCTAATAAAAGTCTTCTCCCATTGCAACTATTTGTGAGCTTAAAGCACTTTGATAGTTATTTCAGTGATTACCCTCACGTCGACAAGAATACTCCAGACAACAAAATCTGAAGTTTTCAAAATGAGATTTAGAAAATTACAAACTGCCGAATCTGCTCTGGGTTTCAGTCAGAAGCAGTCAGAACTCTAAAGGAGCTCCACACCTTGGTTCTGACTGAAGCCGGGAGCATATTTACTGCTCCACTAATATTGGAGCCACCAGCCTCCACTGTCAGGAGAGCAACCAGGATGTAGAGGAATCTACCTTGGGGGGTAGTTGGTTCTCCTTCTATGGATGTATTGAATCAGAGTCTGGACAGCCATGCATTGGAAATGCTGTAACTGCATCCTGCAGTGCAGATCCTACCTTGAGCAGGGGGTTGGACCAGATGACCTCTAAGATCCCTTCCAACTCTAGGATTCTATTTAAGCCATTATATTCCAGAGCACCCTGACCAATCACACATTATGAACCTGGTTATACCTTTTCACAAGCACCGATTCCACTAATATCAGTGTTGCTGCATGGATGGATGCATGCCAGAGATTTGTGACAGTAGTGTGCTGTTTTATCTAAAGTAATAGTTGGGTGGGGGAGGGAAGTGTTTTCCTGGCTACTTGTGCAGGGATTGTAGAGATAAGAAAGTCAAAGGCAAAATCAAGGTTAAGAAATGCCAGATAAAATTATATAGTTCTTAAATATCTGAGAGAATGAGAACGTGTCTGCTGATTCTTAACTGAAGATGTCAAATTTTCAGACACGTTGACAGATATGATTTGCTTTCCCCCCACCAGCCCCAAACAATTCCTTAAGAAATGTCTTTAAGTATAGCTTGAAGTCATGCATAATCATTTCATTTTTATTTCTGTTTTTAACTACTTCTTATCTAGTTCCACCAGACCAGCCTAGACTTACAGTGTCCAAAACCACATCTTCCTCTATCACTCTTTCCTGGATTCCCGGAGACAATGGAGGCAGCTCTATACGAGGTAAAATTGTAGAGGTACACTTCTACGGCAGTATTTTATTGTGAAGAATTGGTTTTCTCATTGCATTTTGGAACCTAATAGTGGGCCTTGCTCACTTTGAGTAAGAGAAAGCAGAGGTGTGTTATCTAGGCCACCTGCCTAGTAGTGAGTTGGGGGAGAATGCTTTTTCATGTGAGTCAAGGATGCCAGTAATTTGATCAACCTGTATACTGTACATGGCAACAATGGCTTGTTTGAGCGAGAAACCATCCTCAAATAACCCCTCCAACAGCACCCCCCAAGCAAGCCATGCAAGCCTGTGTGTGAGTGTGGGTAATTAGAGAAATGGCACCCAGCTTGCACCAGGGATCAAAACAAACTACCGTGGCTTATTTAGACCACGGTGGCTTGGTTTGATCATGTAAACCCAGATTTTATGAGGCCACCGGTTTCATAGCTGTGAAAGGAAGTTCCCTATGGCTCAGATTCATTTGGTTTGGTAATAAGGTGTGCTACTCCTGCAAAACATGGGGAAATAGTTTGACTTGTTTCTGAGACAATCCAAATTTTGCAGGCAAAACATCCACCTACCCAACCCCAAAGCTGTCATTTCAGCTGAGAATTGTGGAGACTTAAAAGGCTCCAAGATACCCAGTTGCAAATGACCACTCTGTGGCTGAGGAGAAGTCCTGCTGACAGCCATGGAGCTGTCATTTGTAGCCCCAGATGCAAAAGGGAGCCATACTGGCTAGCAGCCCAGGGGAGTCCTGGCAAGGACACTCCTCTGAGCTGCATTTGGGTGTTTGCAGCCTGGGATTTTGGGTGCAGGCACGCTACAAACTCCAGGCAGCCTAGTGGTGGACTCTTTGGTTATGGTAGAGAATTTCAAGCCTGCTAGTACTCTACTGTGGCAACAGCCCTTGACTCATGTATCTCCTTAACCTAGTAGTCAGGATCTGCTGTAATTCTGAACGATGTCTTTGCCTCTTTGGCAGGTTATATACTGCAGTACTCAGAGGACAACAGTGAACAGTGGGGTAGTTTCCCCATAAGCCCAAGTGAACGTTCCTACCGTTTGGAAACATTAAAGTGTGGTACCTGGTACAAGTTCACACTGACTGCTCAGAACGGAGTGGGACCAGGACGCATCAGTGAGATCATAGAGGCCAAAACGCTTGGGAAAGGTACTTGAAAACATTTTCTTTAAACTTATTTTTATTATAAAATTTCAAAATCAGAAGCTACGTAGATTTAGATATAACAATTTCAAATGAATGAAAATGCAGGTTTCTAAGCATTATACATAAACTTGAACAAAAACAGACCAAGTAAGCATCTATACACCACCCATACAGATTTGAAAGCATTGTAAGGTCTTCAATCCATTGCATTAAATGAGGTAAGTGTTCATCCTTCCAATGTTGTAATATCAATCTTTTAATGGTCAGAAGGGCACAGAAAGTCCATTTGTGCTGACTATGCGTTAACTTCCAGGATGCAGGAAGATAATTTAAAAGAACATGTACATCTGTAAATATTAAGGAGGGTTCCAATGCAAGGTTTATCCATATAATAACCACCTCTCAAAAATGACAACTACTGGGCATTGTGAAAACATATGTTTAAAAGAAGTATTAGCTGTGTTACACCTCCAACAATTAGCCAACTTAGACAAACCCTTTTAAAATAGACATTGTGGCATCCAATAGACATGAAACAAATGTCTTTTCTGAATAAGACACAACTTGAGATTTATAAACGCATCAGATACAGATGCCAAGGCAGCGATCATTTGATTAGGCAAAATGGAACAATCTAGTCCCCTATTCCATCCTGCTTAAGAACGTCTAACTATTTATAGACGTAGATTGTAGTTTGAATAAGTGCTTCCAACAGTGAGGGTGGTGCTGAAAGGTACTTGGAATCATATAATTTCTTTATTCTCATACCTGTGACAGTTGCATGATATAGATAGATAGATATATAGATAGATAGATATAGATATATGATAATGTAGATAGACAGCCACAGTGTCTGTGTTAGTGATGTGTGATTTGGGCATTTTATTTATTTTATTTTATTTTATTTTAAATATTTCTTGGCCACCTTTCAGGGCAGAAGCCCTCCCAAGGTGGCTTACAGCAATAAAATATATAAAAACAGTTCAAATGTTAAAAGTGATAAAAACATGAACACAGTACACAATAAAAGCAGCAACAGCAGCAACAACTGTCGTGTTCATGCCTCTTCCCTCTGGCATTCACACGTGCTGGCAAGGTGGCACTCACATCAGTGACACTTCTTTTATTGAGGAAATCACATGGTAGACAAGCTTAATGGTTACAGAGTCTCCAAAACACACTTAAAGCTGAACGATGATTAGGAAGCTTTAGGCTCTTTTTTCTGAAACAATCCTTAAAGCAAACACTCGGAGAGGGTGGTGGTGAATAGGGTACGCCAATAACAGCTTTGAGCTTCTCCAGACGCCGCATACGCTGGCTCCTCAAAGAGACATGGCCAAGGTCCTAAAACGAAGTCCCAGGAAAGATTGCTCTGAGCCACCAGAGCTGGGCAGAGAGATCCGTCATGCACTTGTCAGTCTCAGCCTACCACCACTGAGCTGACTCCGTTACCATGACTTCAGGAAAGGTTAAGCCTCAAGCCCAGGAGTCCCATCCTTCTGCTAAGGACTGGGAACTCCTTGCCACCTGAGTCTGGGCATGAACACAGAATCCACAGCATATGCAAGTCCAAGTCTATGAAAAGCCTCACTACTTTTCATGGCACAGTTCTTAGATATCTAAAGTCCAAATAGCAAAGCGTCCATGTGCAGAATGCTTTCAAAGTCCCAAGCAGAGATGGAATCCAAAGCAGGAGGGAGGTCAGGCGTTGCGTCGGGAGATGAAACCTATCAAAGCTTTTTCAGCTTTGCACCGGCCTTTAAGGTCTATTCAAAGTCACTTGACAGACAGGTCCTCTGACCTGTAAACCATGCCCACGTGCCAAGAGGGCGGGATGTTACAACCCACTTTGAAGAGTGGACCCCACCTTTTCCAAAACACTCTGAAGTTCCCAGAGCACCAGCCGCTTCAAGGCTGAAGCAAAGGAGTGAACCAGCTATTCCCATGGGAACTGCTTACAGTGATCAGCTTGCAGGGAACATCTGACATTCTCAAAGAATTTCCTAATAAATCTAACCACTAGGTACAAGACCTATACCTGACAACAACAAAGGCAATAACAGCAACAACAACAGTCATATCAAGAGAAGACCAAGGCAAAATAATGTTTTCAAAGCCTTCGTAAAAGCCTGCAATGATGGAGCATAGAAGACATCCAGTGGCAACTTGTTCCAAAGTTGTGTGGCCATGTTGACTTGGGGCTCATCTACACCAAGCAGGATACAGCGCTATGAAAGCAGTATGAAAGCTGTACATAAAAGGCAGGAGCCACACTACTGCTTTATAGTGGTATTGAAGTGCACTGACAACTGTTGGGCCCCATTGACACATACCATATACCATTTTCACACTATAAAGCAGTAGTGTAGATCCTGCAGTGCACTTCAATACCACTATAAAGCAATAGTGTGGCTCCTGCCTTTTATATACCGCTTTCATAGTGGAATATTCAGCTTGGTGTAAATGAGCCCTTGGAAGTGAGTGCCGGATAGTCCCAGGATGAAAATATATAAAATCTGAAGCAACCAAGATTTTTATTGATTGATTTAAAATATTTATAAAGTTCCTTTCACAGTGAACCCTCCCAAGCTGGCAAACAAAAAAACTGTAAACCCAAAAACATAATAAAACAATGATAAGGATAAAAGTTTAAAATTAACAGTTAAACCAGATCATACCATACCGTATATACAACGGGACCCAATAAAGTCCTCGCTCCACTTTAAGCCTTGATTTCACGAGAGCAAGAAAACGTGAAGATACAGGTCACAGCTATAAAAAAACATTCCTGGCCAGCAGCCCCAGTTAGCCCCGAGCCCAGGAGAACTCCAAACTGCATGCTCTGCCCTTTAGGGGGAGGGCCAATGATATCGAAAGTTGCTGAGAGGTCCAGGGAAACAACAAGGTTGCATCCTCCTGTCTATTATCTGGTGTAAGTTATCCATCAGGGCAACTAAGGCCGATTCTATCCCTAAACTGGGTCTGAAACCAGGTTGGAATGGATCTAAATCATCATCATCATCATCATCCATCACCACCTTTAATGTAATTTTATGGTGAGAAAAGACAACACATTTATTAACTTTTTGTTCATTTGGTCACTTTAACTTGGTTTCTGAATACATGTTGCTTTCAATTTCTTGTATTAAATTCATATTCTGTCTTCTCATAGAATTGCCCAGGGTAGCCTGCAAAGATATGGGCAACAATCTGACAAGGAGATATTCCAATACAATAAAATAAAATTTAAAATTAAAAAAAATTAAGGAATCAAGTACTGATAAAATGAGGAAATACTATCATTTTCTCCTGAAATCCAGCTCCCCTTTCTGATGGCCCTGATTATCCTTTCAGAGATGTGATCACTTCTTTCAAGAAATTCACAAAAATGGCCAACACCTTTTTAGATCCCTTCCTCCCTCAAGACCACACAATCTTGAATCAGCTCTCTTTAAGATTCTGCACAATTTTCTGGGTTCGGTATTAGAGAACACTTTGCAAAACTTTGTAAGAATTTCATGATGCTCCTTGGGATGCTTGCTTAATTGCATCCAGATGAAACCCTTTCCAAAGCAGCCCTCTTGGGTATGTAGAGCCATCTGAGATGCAAAGTGTAACTCATTGCTTTGGAATGAAGAAACTACACTGCATGCTAGATTTAATTAGAGTAAGTTGCTGAGCTAGCTTGTCACCTGTACTGCAACAAGTGATTGTGAGATGATTTCAGACACAAGAGATATTGGATCAGAAGGTGAATTGGAGGCAATTCCCAGTTTTCACCTTGACCTTCTTTTCATGCATAAAAGCAATGCCAATTTTTTTTAAAAAAAAATAGGTAAGGATGCCTCCTAAAGAGAAAAAGCTTCAACAGAGTAGGTGTTGTTGGTTTGGACAGGTTATTATACAATTGCTGTATGTGCACCACCTATACTGGTCTCTCTCCATCTGCCTCAGCTCCTCTTCAGCCACAATATCCAAAAATTACAGCAGATGCCCCTCCATAGGCCATTACTGCTGACTTTGATAAATACAAAAACTCCTGCATATATATAGTTAATTAGAGACACGATAAAGTCAACATTCAAGAAAAAAAGAAAGAAGCAGAAACTCTTGGCTACAGGGAGCTCATTGTAATTAGTTCCTCTGGTCTAACAGGATTGCTTTGGTTTCCTAAGCAAGACACCCCAAACACTTTTAAGCTTCCAGAAACACAAATTGGCTGCACAAGCACCTTTGGGGCTTCAGATATAAGAATCACAGCAGTCCTATTAGATGAAAATTTAGAGCATTGTTAAAAGCCCATACCTAAAGCACACCAAATATAGAATTAACAGTACTGGGAAAAAGGCGGGATAATAATAATAATAATAATAATAATAATAATAATAATAATGATGATTTATCATCATAGGTTCAATTATCTTTGTAGTTCAGGAAGGGTGGATCAGTCTATTTCTGGTCCATGTCAGTATATAAAAACGTCTAGGACTGGCCTCTCTCTACACACCTATCATTTCCATCCCATCCCATCCCTACTCCAGAAAATCTGAGGTGTCATGGAAAAAGATTTTTAAAAAGAAAGATGGATGGAAAAAAAGGTAAAGGAAGTGCAGGCAGGGAAAGAAGGACAGGTAATTTTTAAAACACATACAAGGATAAATGTTTGTTTAAGGGGTCCCAACTTGCAAGTTAAATTTAAGGCCTGCCATCTGAGACAATAGGAAACCGTTATATTTCGCTCTCAATTTATTATAATTCTTTATTTTCTTGTAGAACCACAGTTTTCAAAAGAACAAGAACTCTTTGCCAGTATTAACACCACTCGAGTCAGGTTGAACCTCATTGGCTGGAATGATGGCGGCTGTCCCATCACCTCCTTTACTCTGGAATATAGGCCATTTGGGACGACGGTATGGACAACGGCTCAGCGAACCTCTCTTACGAAATCATACATCGTGTACGATCTCCAGGAGGCAACCTGGTATGAGCTGCAGATGAGGGTCTGTAATAGTGCTGGCTGTGCTGAGAAACAAGCTAAATTTGCAACGCTCAACTACGACGGGAGTAAGTGCATTTATTTCATTGCTGTTTAATGAAGAATGGGCATAAATAATTTAATTTCACATAATGTAATCTAAGTGCCATTTAATTTTGTGTGCTGCAATATGGCATCTGTAGCAACT